>NW_027660089.1:0-7755 GCF_963210335.1 Falco punctatus
GCCCGCGCCCCCCCACCCGGGGGCTCCTGCTGCCGCTCTAGGGCCGGCCAGGGCCCCCAGACCCCACAGACCCTCTTCCGCCAGGACCACCCCGGAGACCACTGGAACTCCCCCGGCCCCCTGTGACCACCCCCGACCTCCCCTGAACCTTTGTGACCCCCTCGTGACCCCCCCCTTACCCCTGTGACCCCCCATGACACCCCATATCCCCCACTGTGACCCCCCTGTGACCCCTGTATGACCCCGCACCCCCCTGTGACCCCTCTCTGAACCTTTGTGACCTCCCGTGCCCCCATGAACCCCTGTGACCCCCTATGTCCTCCTCCCCTCCCGACTCCCCTGTGACCCCTCACCCCCCCTGCTGCCCTTTGACCCCTTTATGACCCCGTGACCCCACTCCCCGACCCTGGCGGTTGCCCTTGACCTTGCAGCCGCCCCCTCGGGGGGTCAGGGGTCAAGAGTCAGGGGTCGCGCTTCGCCACAATAAAGGCCTCAGAAAAATGCTAGTTCCGCTGCGCCGGGTCAGGGGTCGCAGCGGGGTCAGGGGTCGCAGCGGGGTCAGGGGTCGCGCGCAGGCGCGGCGGGGGCGGGGCCGGTCTCCAGGGCGACGCGCGTGGGGCTGGCGCTGATTGGTGGCGGCGCGTCACGTGGGCGGAAGCGGCGGGGCGGGGCGGGCGGCGGAGTGCAGGTGGGAGCTGGCGGGGGGGGGGGGGAGGCTCGCGCGCGAGACCCCCACGGCGCCCCATAGAGCCTCACAGCGGCCCATAGACACCCCCCCGGGTTGCCCCACAGCGACCCCCATAGAACCCCACATAGACCCCCACATAACGCCCCATAGCCCCACCGGGGCTGCCCCGTGGACCCTCCCCCCATGGCACCCCATGGCTGCCCCGCGGCGCCCCATAGCGCCCTATGGCTGCCCCGACACATCTCTGCACCCCGTGGCAGGTCCTGGTGCCCCGCAGGCCCCCCCGCCCCTCTGCCCCCTGCCCCGCTCCCCTATCACAGCTCCCCACCCCCCCAGTGCCCCCTGCCCCACTGTCCCGGCCCCTCCCCCCGCCCCGCCGCCTTGCTCAACCCGGCCCCAGATGCCCCCTGGGACCCCCCTGAGGAGCCGCTGGGGGGGGAGGGGCGGCGCCCCCCAGTCCCTCCCTTCTGCCCCACTTGGCACATCCAGCACCTTTGCCCTTCCGGCGCCCCCCCGCCTCCCTTATCGCCCTCCCCCCAGCCCCTGCATCAGCCCCATAGCTGACCCTCGCCCCCTGTAACACACCCTGCCCCACCCCCCCCGCCCTGCTCCCTCAGCCCCTTAACTGACCCTGCCCCCCCAAATCCCCCTGCCCCCCCACCCCTCCTGGCCCCCCCTGCCCCACCACCTCACCTCCCATAAGTGACCCTTGCCCTCCATAACTGTCCCTAAGCCCCACCCCGCTGCATCAGCCCCCTATAACTGACCCTCCTTCCCCCATAACCTCTCCTAGCCCCCCACCCCAGCTCTCACCCCACTGTAACCCTCCCTGACCCCCCATCATCCCTGCTACCCCCCTCATAACCCCCCCGACCCACCACAACCCCTGCTACCCCCCCATAACCCCCTCTTACCCCAACCCCTCCTACCCTCCCCACCCTCCTTACCCCCAGCCCCTCCCCCCTCGGGAGTGGGTGGGTCCCCCAGGTCCATAACCCCCCTGACCCGCCCATATAACCCCCCCTGACCCCCCCAAACCCTCTCTACCCTCACCCCTCCCCAGCCCCTCCCTCCTGGGGGTGGAGGTGGGTGGTAGCCGAGTGGGTGGGTGGGAGGTGGGTGACAGTTGAGGGGGTGGGGTCACCGGGGGGGTGGGGTTCCCCAGTTCCATAAACCCCCCTGACACACCCCCCCGTGCCCTCCCCCAGCAGCATGGACTCGCGGCCGCTGTTCCAGGCGCTGGCAGCGCTGGCGGATGACAACGCCACCTTCTTCCAGCAGCGTGGGGGCGCGGGCGGGCGGCGCTTGGCCGACGCCTTCACGGCTCTGCGAGACCATGCGGCGCGGCTGGAGCCGGCGCTGCGGCATGTGGCACGGCTCTGCCACCTCTTCGACCTGGACGAGGCGACGCCAGGCAACGGCTACCGCAGCCTGGTGCAAACAGCCCGCTGCTGCCTGGCGCACGCCCTGCACAAGAGCCGCTGCGTGGCTGCACAGCGCCGCAGCCTCTTCTTCCGCGCCGCGCACAACGCAGCGGAGCTGGAGGCGTATGGCGCGGCGCTGGCGCAGCTTCGCGCCCTGCTCGGCCTGGCCCAGCGCCTGCTGGCACGCAACCGGCCCGGCTGCCTCTTCCCGCCCGAGGGCGACGGGCTGGCGCAGCTGGTGCTGCGCGAATACAGCACCATGCACAATGCCTGCTTCTACGGCCGCTGCCTCGGCTTCCAGGTGGGGCTGGGGGGCGCGTTGCATGGGGGCGTGTCGCACGGGGACCCAGGGTTTGCAAGGGACAAGGTCATGGGGGTGCATTGCATGAGGACGTTTTGCACGGGGACGTTGCACAGGGACATGGGGTTTGCAGGGGACGAGGTCACAGGGATGTGTTGCACAAGGATGTGTTGCACAGGGATGTCGCACAGGTACGTGGGGTTTGCGGGGACGAGGTCATGGGGACACGTTGCACAGGGATGCGTTGCATGGGGACACGTTGCACGGGGATGTGTTGCACAAGGACACGTTGCACGGGGATGTGTTGCACAGGGACACGTTGCATGGGCACGTGGGGGTTGCAGGAGACGAGGCCATAGGGCTGTGTTGCACAACGACACGTTGCATGGGGACGCGTTGCATGGGGGTATGGGGTTTGCAGGGGACGAGGTCATGGGGATGCATTGCACAAGGACACGTTGCACAGGAACACATTGCACGGGGCGGGGGGTTGCAGGGAGTGTGTTGCACGAGGACGAGCTTGTGAGTGACGTGAGGACAAGGTCACTTGGGGTCTGCAGGGCACGGGGGCATGGGGACGTGTTGCACAGGGATGAGCTCCTGCAGAGCTGCGTGTTTGCAGGGGACGGGGCAGCATTGGGTGACCCTGGCTGAGCCCGTGTGCCCCCTCATGCCCCCGCAGTTCGCCCCCTCCATCCGCCCCCTCCTGCAGACCATCGCCATTGGCCTCGTCTCCTATGGGGAGAGCTACCGGCGCAACGAGACAGGGCTGGGTGAGTGGTGGGGGTCCCGGGGCTGGGGAGGGAGGGGGGGGAGGGGGGGGAGGTCCCGGTGCCCCACCCTCACCCCCTCGTTCCCCCAGGGGGGGCGGCTGGGTCGCTGTTCACCAGTGGGAAGTTCGCACTGGACCCCGAGCTGCGGGGGGCCGAGTTTGAGCGGGTGACGCAGAACCTGGATGTGCAGTTCTGGAAGCGCTTCTGGAACCTGACCGAGAGCGAGCTGCTGGCGGTCAGCGGGGGGGGGGGGGGAGGCCAGACACCCCCCGACCCCCACAGACCCCCCCAGAGACACCCCCAACCCCCCCGACTCCACCCCAGCACCCGTGGGGGTCCCACCCCCCCAGATACCCCTACACACACACACACCGACCCTCAGGGGTGGTCCCACCCCCCCATCCCCCCCCAGATCTCCCACGGCCCCCAGGGGGATCCCACTGCCCCAGACCCCCCCACACACCCTTCCCCCAGCCCCCAGGGGAGTCCCAGACCCTGCTAAAACCCCCATGGGTGGTCACAGACACACACACCCCCAACCCCTTGGTGGGGTCCCAGCCCCCCACCCAACCGCTCAGTGTGTCCCAGCCCCTTGACCACCCCCCTTGCCCCCCCAGTCGGTGGCCAGCATGGCGGCGGCGCAGGTGGGGGTGTGCCGGGCGCTGACTGTGCCCCCTGAGCCGCTGGAGCTGCCGCTGGAGGCGGACCCCAAGGTCACGGTCACCATCGCCCCCCCCGTGGCACACACGGGGCCCGGGCCCGTGCACATGAGACTGCTGTCGTACCAGCTGCGTGAGGGGCAGGTGCGGGGGGCACGGGGAGGGGGTGGCCGGGGGTGGGGGCACTGGGTGAGGGGGGCCAGGCTGGCTGGGGCGGGGGTACTGGGGGTCTGTGGGGCAGTTTTGGGGGGGCACTGGGGGTCCATGGGGCAGGGTTGAGGGAGGAGACCGGGGGTCCCTGCTGTGGAGAGGGATCTGTGGGGCAGGGTCTGTCTGGGGGGGCACTGGGGGTCCATGGGGTGGGGTCTGTTTTGGGAGAGGGGTACTGGGGGTCTGGAGTCTATTTTGGGGGAGGGGTACTGGGGGTCTGTGGGCCAGTTTCGGGGCAGGGCACTGGGGGTCCCTGAGTGCATGTGTGTGCACACGTTGGGGGGGGGAGGTCTCACAACCCATTCACCCCCCCAGGACAGTCCAGCTCTCACCGCCCTGACCCGCGCCGAGGGGTCACTGGGACCCTTACGCTGGTGGCGGGGGCCCCCCCTGCCCCCCTCCCCCGCCCTGCTGGTGCATTTCCATGGGGGGGGGTTTGTGGCGCAGACCTCGCGCTCGCACGAGCCTTACCTGCGGGGGTGGGCGCGCGATCTGGGGGTCCCCATCCTCTCGGTGGACTACGCCCTGGCCCCCGAAGCCCCCTTCCCCCGGGCGCTGGAGGAATGCTTCTATGCCTACTGCTGGGCCCTGCGCCACTGTCACCTGCTGGGTGAGGGGGGGGCCTGAAGGGGGGGGGGCAGAGCTGGGGGGGGGGCACCCGTGGGGGGGGTGTGTCTTGGTGGGGTGACCTCTCTCGGGATGACACCCCCCCTGGAGCTGCCTCACTGTGGGGGTCATCCCCCCCCCGGGGTGACCTGAGTCAGGGTGACACCCCCCCCCACCCCCCCGGAGCTGCCCCACTGTGGGGGTCATCCCCACCCCGGGGTGACCCGAGTCAGGGTGACACACACACCCCCACCCCCCCGGAGCTGACCCAGTGTGGGTGTCCCCCCCCCGGGGTGACCCGAGTCAGGGTGACACACCCCCCCACCCCCCCGGAGCTGCCCCACTGTGGGTGTCCCCCCCCCGGGGTGACCCAAGTCAGGGTGACACACACACCCCCACCCCCCCGGAGCTGACCCACTGTGGGTGTCCCCCCCCCGGGGTGACCCGAGTCAGGGTGACACAACCCCCGGAGCTGATCCCCTCCCACTGGGTGCCCCCCCCGCCCCGTGGTTGTGTCCCCCCGTGCAGGAGCTCACCCTCCCCCCCCGCCCTGGTTCCCCCCCCAGGCTCGACGGCGCAGCGCGTGTGCCTGGCGGGGGACAGCGCGGGGGGAAACCTGTGCCTGGCGGTGGCGCTGCGGGCGGGGGCGGTGGGCGTGCGCCCCCCCCAGGGGCTGGTGGTGGCCTACCCGGTGACACTGGTGCAGGCCGCCCCCTCCCCATCGCGCCTGCTGGCGCTGCTGGACCCGCTGCTGCCGCTCAGCGTCCTCTGTGCCTGCCTGGGTGCCTACGCAGGTGGGGGGGGGGGGATGTAGATGGGGGGCGGGGGGCATGGGGGCGCATTGTGGAGATGGGGGGCCGGGGGGCAGATGGAGGGCTATTGGAGGATGGGGGGACGGGGGGCATGGGGGAGATGTGGGGGGTGGGGGGGGCTGCGGGGAGATGGGGGACGTTGGGGCTGGGGGGGGGGCAGGCGAGATGGGGGACAAACACGGGGGAGGGGGAAGGGGGGTCGCACCCGGCATGCGGGGGGGTGGGGGGAGGGGCGGGGGGCACCGCTGGGGTACTGACCTCCCACCCCGGGCGGTTTGGCGACCCTCTGCCTCCCGCCAGGGACGGAGGAAGAGGAGGAGGAGGAGAAGGAGGAGGAGGGGGAAGGGAAGACCGCCCCTCCCCCCCCGGAGCCCCTGAGCCCCCTGCGGCTGCTGCGGGACCTGCGGCAGGGGGCGGCCGCCTGGCTAGGGGGGCTCCTTCAGGCCCCCCCCCCCCCGGCCCGGTACGGGGGAGTGGGTACGGGGGCGGGGCACGGGGAGGTGTTGGGGCTGAGGGGAATATGGGGGGGTGTTGGGGCCACGCGGGGGCGGGGTACGGGGGGGGCGGAAGGGGGAAGCGTTGGGGACATGGGGGAGCCCGGGGACGGAGGGTGGTATTGGGGGCGGGGGGGGGCGTTGGCGACATGGGGGTGGTGGGGAGTGGTGGGGACGTGGGGGAGGCCAGTGGGGGGACATGGGGGATGGTGGGGACATGGGGGGTCTGGGGGTGTTTGGGGGGGATGGTGTGGTCTCTCACCCCCCCTGCAGAGCCGGCGCTGACGGCAGAGGGCGCAAAGGAGGAGCAGCCCCCGGACAACCCCCCCCCGGAGGGCAGGGACCCCCCCGAGGCGGGGGAGGGGGCCCAAGAGGACCCGGACACGTTCCAGCCGTTGCGCAGCCGTGGCCCCCCCGCCCGCTTCCTGCAGCGCCCCTCCCCCCTGGCGCGCAACCCCCTGGTGTCCCCCCTGCTGGCCCCCGACCCCTTGCTGTGCACCCTGCCCCCCCTGCACCTCGTGGTGAGACCCGCCGGACCCCCGCCCCCTCCTCGGGACCCCACCCCCCCCTTCGAGGCCCCCATCCTCACCCGAGGACCCCCTGGGACCCTCACCCCTTCAGGACCCCCCCCCGGGACCCCCAGACCCCCTCGGGGAAACCCTGGGCGCGCAAACACACCCCTGGGATACCCCCACACCCCGGGATTCCCCACCCCTGTGCTCCCCCCGCCCCAATTCCTTGTGATCCCTGATCCCCGTGCCCTCCACCTCCCCCTGCCTCGTGCTACCCCCTGAACCTTTGTGCCCCCCCTGCCCCCCTCTTGTGACCCCACTGACCCCTGTGCCCCTATTCCCTGTGCTCCCCCGACGCATTGTGCCCCCACTGACACCCCCCCCCCCCCGTGCCCCTCGACCCCCCCTGACCCCTACCCCTGTGCCCCCCCCCAGGCCTGCGCGCTGGACCCGATGCTGGACGACTCGGTGGCGCTGGCACGGCGGCTGCGGGGGCTGGGGCGGCCAGTGACACTGCGGGTGGTCCCCGACCTCCCCCACGGCTTCCTCAGCCTGGGACCCCTCAGCGCCGAGACGAGACGCGCCACCGCGCTCTGCACGCGCCTCATCCGCAGCGTGCTGGCCCCCCCCGAGCCCCCCCGCCGGGGGTCGCTGCTGGTGGGGGCACGCCGGGACAGCCTGGCCCCCCTGGACCCCTCCCGCCGGGGGTCCGTGATGTTGGGGTTACGTAAGGACAGCCTGACCCCCTTGGAGACCCCTCGCCGGGGCTCAGTGATGTTAGGATCCCGCCGCAACAGCCTGATCCCCTCAGAGACCCCTCGCCGGGACAGCCTGACCCCCCTGGACTCCTCCCGTCGGGGGTCAGTGATGTTGGGGTTCCGCCGGGACAGCCTGGCCACCTCAGAGACCCCCAGGCGAGGGTCGATGCTGGTGGGGTCACCTAAGGACAGCCTGGCCCCCTCTGAGACCCCGCAGCAGCAATCAGTGCTGGTGGGGTCACCTAAGGACAGCCTGGCCCCCCAGGATCCCCCCCAGCAGGGGTCGGTGATGCTGGGGTCACCTAAGGACAGCCTGGATCCACAGGACACCCCCCACCAGGGGTCTATGCTGGTGGGGTCACATGAGGACAGCCTGGTCGCCCCTGAGACCGCCCGTCGGGGGTCGATGGTGTCAGGGTCACACGAGGACACCTCTGCAACCCATGGTGGGGGGATCGCAGCGACCCCCGGCACTGCTGAGGCCCGACCCCCCATCAGGGGTCTCCCTCCAGCTAGTT
>NW_027660088.1:0-42623 GCF_963210335.1 Falco punctatus
CTCTTCGGGTTAGGGTTAGACTCAGGCTCTTAGGGTTAGGGTTAGACTCAGGCTCTTAGGGTGAGGGTTAGACTCAGGCTCTTAGGGTAGGGTTAGACTCAGGCTCTTAGTGTGAGGGTTAGACTCAGGCTCTTCGGGTTAGGGTTAGACTCAGGCTCTTAGGGTTAGGGTTAGACTCAGGCTCTTAGGGTTAGGGTTAGACTCAGGCTCTTAGGGTTAGGGTTAGACTCAGGCTCTTAGGGTGAGGGTTAGACTCAGGCTCTTCGGGTTAGGGTTAGACTCAGGCTCTTAGGGTTAGACTCAGGCTCTTAGGGTGCGGGTTAGACTCAGGCTCTTCGGGTGAGGGTTAGACTCAGGCTCTTAGGGTTAGGGTTAGACTCAGGCTCTTCGGGTTAGGGTTAGACTCAGGCTCTTCGGGTTAGGGTTAGACTCAGGCTCTTAGGGTTAGGGTTAGACTCAGGCTCTTCGGGTTAGGGTTAGACTCAGGCTCTTAGGGTTAGGGTTAGACTCAGGCTCTTAGGGTTAGGGTTAGACTCAGGCTCTTAGGGTTAGGGTTAGACTCAGGCTCTTAGGGTTAGGGTTAGACTCAGGCTCTTAGGGTTAGGGTTAGACTCAGGCTCTTCGGGTTAGGGTTAGACTCAGGCTCTTAGGGTTAGGGTTAGACTCAGGCTCTTAGGGTTAGGGTTAGACTCAGGCTCTTAGGGTTAGGGTTAGACTCAGGCTCTTCGGGTTAGGTTAGACTCAGGCTCTTAGGGTTAGGGTTAGACTCAGGCTCTTAGGGTTAGGGTTAGACTCAGGCTCTTAGGGTTAGGGTTAGACTCAGGCTCTTAGGGTTAGGGTTAGACTCAGGCTCTTAGGGTTAGGGTTAGACTCAGGCTCTTAGGGTTAGGGTTAGACTCAGGCTCTTAGGGTGAGGGTTAGACTCAGGCTCTTAGGGTTAGGGTTAGACTCAGGCTCTTAGGGTTAGGGTTAGACTCAGGCTCTTAGGGTTAGGGTTAGACTCAGGCTCTTAGGGTTAGGGTTAGACTCAGGCTCTTAGGGTTAGGGTTAGACTCAGGCTCTTAGGGTGAGGGTTAGACTCAGGCTCTTAGGGTTAGGGTTAGACTCAGGCTCTTAGGGTTAGGGTTAGACTCAGGCTCTTAGGGTTAGGGTTAGACTCAGGCTCTTAGGGTTAGGGTTAGACTCAGGCTCTTAGGGTTAGGGTTAGACTCAGGCTCTTAGGGTTAGGGTTAGACTCAGGCTCTTCGGGTTAGGGTTAGACTCAGGCTCTTAGGGTTAGGGTTAGACTCAGGCTCTTAGGGTTAGGGTTAGACTCAGGCTCTTCGGGTGAGGGTTAGACTCAGGCTCTTCGGGTGAGGGTTAGACTCAGGCTCTTAGGGTTAGGGTTAGACTCAGGCTCTTCGGGTTAGGGTTAGACTCAGGCTCTTCGGGTTAGGGTTAGACTCAGGCTCTTAGGGTTAGGGTTAGACTCAGGCTCTTCGGGTTAGGGTTAGACTCAGGCTCTTAGGGTGAGGGTTAGACTCAGGCTCTTAGGGTTAGGGTTAGACTCAGGCTCTTAGGGTTAGGGTTAGACTCAGGCTCTTAGGGTGAGGGTTAGACTCAGGCTCTTAGGGTGAGGGTTAGACTCAGGCTCTTCGGGTTAGGGTTAGACTCAGGCTCTTAGGGTTAGGGTTAGACTCAGGCTCTTAGGGTTTGGGTTAGACTCAGGCTCTTAGGGTTAGGGTTAGACTCAGGCTCTTAGGGTTAGGGTTAGACTCAGGCCCTTAGGGTTAGGGTTAGACTCAGGCTCTTAGGGTGAGGGTTAGACTCAGGCTCTTAGGGTGAGGGTTAGACTCAGGCTTTTAGGGTTAGGGTTAGACTCAGGCTCTTAGGGTGAGGGTTAGACTCAGGCTCTTAGGGTTAGGGTTAGACTCAGGCTCTTAGGGTTAGGGTTAGACTCAGGCTCTTAGGGTTAGGGTTAGACTCAGGCTCTTAGGGTGAGGGTTAGACTCAGGCTCTTAGGGTTAGGGTTAGACTCAGGCTCTTAGGGTGAGGGTTAGACTCAGGCTCTTAGGGTTAGGGTTAGACTCAGGCTCTTCGGGTTAGGGTTAGACTCAGGCTCTTAGGGTGAGGGTTAGACTCAGGCTCTTCGGGTTAGGGTTAGACTCAGGCTCTTAGGGTGAGGGTTAGACTCAGGCTCTTAGGGTTAGGGTTAGACTCAGGCTCTTCGGGTTAGGGTTAGACTCAGGCTCTTCGGGTTAGGGTTAGACTCAGGCTCTTAGGGTGAGGGTTAGACTCAGGCTCTTAGGGTTAGGGTTAGACTCAGGCTCTTAGAGTTAGGGTTCGACTCAGGCTCTTAGGGTTAGGGTTAGACTCAGGCTCTTCGGGTTAGGGTTAGACTCAGGCTCTTAGGGTTAGGGTTAGACTCAGGCTCTTAGGGTTAGGGTTAGACTCAGGCTCTTAGGGTGAGGGTTAGACTCAGGCTCTTAGGGTTAGGGTTCGACTCAGGCTCTTAGGGTTAGGGTTAGACTCAGGCTCTTAGGGTTAGGGTTAGACTCAGGCTCTTAGGGTGAGGGTTAGACTCAGGCTCTTCGGGTTAGGGTTCGACTCAGGCTCTTAGGGTGAGGGTTAGACTCAGGCTCTTCGGGTTAGGGTTAGTCTCAGGCTCTTCGGGTTAGGGTTAGACTCAGGCTCTTAGGGTTAGGGTTAGACTCAGGCTCTTAGGGTGAGGGTTAGACTCAGGCTCTTCGGGTTAGGGTTAGACTCAGGCTCTTAGGGTTAGGGTTAGACTCAGGCTCTTAGGGTTAGGGTTAGACTCAGGCTCTTAGGGTGAGGGTTAGACTCAGGCTCTTCGGGTTAGGGTTAGACTCAGGCTCTTCGGGTTAGGGTTAGACTCAGGCTCTTCGGTTTAGGGTTAGACTCAGGCTCTTAGGGTGAGGGTTAGACTCAGGCTCTTAGGGTGAGGGTTAGACTCAGGCTCTTCGGGTTAGGGTTAGACTCAGGCTCTTAGGGTTAGGGTTAGACTCAGGCTCTTAGGGTGAGGGTTAGACTCAGGCTCTTCGGGTTAGGGTTAGACTCAGGCTCTTCGGGTTAGGGTTAGACTCAGGCTCTTAGGGTGAGGGTTAGACTCAGGCTCTTCGGGTTAGGGTTAGACTCAGGCTCTTCGGGTTAGGGTTAGACTCAGGCTCTTAGGGTTAGGGTCAGACTCAGGCTCTTAGGGTTAGGGTTAGACTCAGGCTCTTAGGGTGAGGGTTAGACTCAGGCTCTTAGGGTGAGGGTTAGACTCAGGCTCTTAGGGTTAGGGTTAGACTCAGGCTCTTAGGGTTAGGGTTAGACTCAGGCTCTTAGGGTTAGGGTTAGACTCAGGCTCTTAGGGTTAGGGTTAGACTCAGGCTTTTAGGGTTAGGGTTAGACTCAGGCTCTTAGGGTTAGGGTTAGACTCAGGCTCTTAGGGTGAGGGTTAGACTCAGGCTCTTCGGGTTAGGGTTAGACTCAGGCTCTTCGGGTTAGGGTTAGACTCAGGCTCTTCGGGTTAGGGTTAGACTCAGGCTCTTAGGGTTAGGGTTAGACTCAGGCTCTTCGGTTAGGGTTAGACTCAGGCTCTTAGGGTTAGGGTTAGACTCAGGCTCTTCGGGTTAGGGTTAGACTCAGGCTCTTAGGGTTAGGGTTAGACTCAGGCTCTTAGGGTGAGGGTTAGACTCAGGCTCTTAGGGTTAGGGTTAGACTCAGGCTCTTCGGGTTAGGGTTAGACTCAGGCTCTTCGGGTTAGGGTTAGACTCAGGCTCTTCGGGTTAGGGTTAGACTCAGGCTCTTCGGGTTAGGGTTAGACTCAGGCTCTTAGGGTGAGGGTTAGACTCAGGCTCTTAGGGTTAGGGTTAGACTCAGGCTCTTCGGGTGAGGGTTAGACTCAGGCTCTTAGGGTTAGGGTTAGACTCAGGCTCTTCGGGTTAGGGTTAGACTCAGGCTCTTAGGGTTAGGGTTAGACTCAGGCTCTTAGGGTGAGGGTTAGACTCAGGCTCTTCGGTTTAGGGTTAGACTCAGGCTCTTAGGGTGAGGGTTAGACTCAGGCTCTTAGGGTGAGGGTTAGACTCAGGCTCTTAAGGTAAGGGTTAGACTCAGGCTCTTAGGGTTAGGGTTAGACTCAGGCTCTTAGGGTTAGGGTTAGACTCAGGCTCTTCGGGTTAGGGTTAGACTCAGGCTCTTCGGGTTAGGGTTAGACTCAGGCTCTTAGGGTGCGGGTTAGACTCAGGCTCTTCGGGTGAGGGTTAGACTCAGGCTCTTAGGGTGAGGGTTAGACTCAGGCTCTTAGGGTTAGGGTTAGACTCAGGCTCTTCGGGTTAGGGTTAGACTCAGGCTCTTAGGGTGAGGGTTAGACTCAGGCTCTTCGGGTTAGGGTTAGACTCAGGCTCTTAGGGTGAGGGTTAGAATCAGGCTCTTAGGGTTAGGGTTAGACTCAGGCTCTTAGGGTGAGGGTTAGACTCAGGCTCTTAGGGTTAGGGTTAGACTCAGGCTCTTAGGGTGAGGGTTAGACTCAGGCTCTTAGGGTGAGGGTTAGACTCAGGCTCTTAGGGTTAGGGTTAGACTCAGGCTCTTAGGGTGAGGGTTAGACTCAGGCTCTTAGGGTTAGGGTTAGACTCAGGCTCTTAGGGTTAGGGTTAGACTCAGGCTCTTCGGGTGAGGGTTAGACTCAGGCTCTTAGGGTTAGGGTTAGACTCAGGCTCTTAGGGTTAGGGTTAGACTCAGGCTCTTAGGGTGAGGGTTAGACTCAGGCTCTTAGGGTTAGGGCTAGACTCAGGCTCTTAGGGTGAGGGTTAGACTCAGGCTCTTAGGGTTAGGGTTAGACTCAGGCTCTTAGGGTGAGGGTTAGACTCAGGCTCTTAGGGTGAGGGTTAGACTCAGGCTCTTCGGGTGAGGGTTAGACTCAGGCTCTTAGGGTTAGGGTTAGACTCAGGCTCTTAGGGTGAGGGTTAGACTCAGGCTCTTAGGGTTAGGGTTAGACTCAGGCTCTTAGGGTGAGGGTTAGACTCAGGCTCTTAGGGTTAGGGTTAGACTCAGGCTCTTAGGGTTAGGGTTAGACTCAGGCTCTTAGGGTGAGGGTTAGACTCAGGCTCTTAGGGCTAGGGTTAGACTCAGGCTCTTAGAGTTAGGGTTAGACTCAGGCTCTTCGGGTTAGGGTTAGACTCAGGCTCTTAGGGTTAGGGTTAGACTCAGGCTCTTAGGGTTAGGGTTAGACTCAGGCTCTTAGGGTGAGGGTTAGACTCAGGCTCTTAGGGTTAGGGTTAGACTCAGGCTCTTCGGGTTAGGGTTAGACTCAGGCTCTTAGGGTTAGGGTTAGACTCAGGCTCTTAGGGTTAGGGTTAGACTCAGGCTCTTAGGGTGAGGGTTAGACTCAGGCTCTTAGGGTTAGGGTTAGACTCAGGCTCTTAGGGTTAGGGTTAGACTCAGGCTCTTAGGGTTAGGGTTAGACGCAGGCTCTTAGGGTTAGGGTTAGACTCAGGCTCTTAGGGTGAGGGTTAGACTCAGTACTATATATTTGGGTACTGCAGCCGCCGCTGTTGGTGGAGCGCTGCTGCCATCTAGCGAAATATACTTGGGTACTGCAGCCGGCGCTGTTGGTGGAGCGCTGCTGCCATCTAGCGAAATATACTTGGGTACTGCATCCGGCCCTGTTGGTGGAGCGCTGCTGCCATCTAGCGAAATGTAATTGGGTACTGCAGCCGCCCTTTTGGTGTAGCGCTGCTGCCATCTAGCGAAATATACTTGGGTACTGCAGCCGGCGCTGTTGGTGGAGCGCTGCTGCCATCTAGCGAAATGTAATTGGGTACTGCAGCCGCCCTTTTGGTGGAGCGCTGCTGCCATCTAGCGAAATGTATTGGGTACTGCAGCCGCCCTTTTGGTGGAGCGCTGCTGCCATCTAGCGACATATACTTGGGTACTGCAGCCGGCGCTGTTGGTGGAGCGCTGCTGCCATCTAGCGAAATATATTTGGGTACTGCGGCCGCCCGTTTGGTGGAGCGCTGCTGCCATCTAGCGAAATATACTTGGGTACTGCAGCCGGCCCTGTTGGTGGAGCGCTGCTGCCATCTAGCGAAATGTAGTTGGGTACTGCAGCCGTCCTTCTGGTGGAGCGCTGCTGCCATCTAGCGAAATATATTTGGGTACTGCAGCCGCCCTTTTGGTGGAGCGCTGCTGCCATCTAGCGAAATATACTTGGGTACTGCAACCGGCCCTGTTGGTGGAGCGCTGCTGCCATCTAGCGAAATGTAATTGGGTACTGCAGCCGGCGCTGTTGGTGGAGCGCTGCTGCCATCTAGCGACATATACTTGGGTACTGCAGGCGGCCCGGTTGGTGGAGCGCTGCTGCCATCTAGCGAAATATACTTGGGTACTGTAGCCGGCCCTGTTGGTGGAGCGCTGCTGCCATCTAGCGAAATATATTTGGGTACTGCAGGCGGCCCCTTTTGGTGGAGCGCTGCTGCCATTTAGCGAAATATATTTGGGTACTGCAGCCGGCTCTGTTGGTGGAGCGCTACTGCCATCTAGCGAAATATACTTGGGTACTTCAGCCGGCCGGTTGGTGGAGCGCTGCTGCCATCTAGCGAAATATAATTGGGTACTGCAGCCGCCCGGTTGGTGGAGCGCTGCTGCCATCTAGCGAAATATATTTGGGTACTGCAGCCGCCCTTTTGGTGGAGCGCTGCTGCCATCTAGCGAAATATATTTGGGTACTGCAGCCGGCTCTGTTGGTGGAGCGCTGCTGCCATCTAGCGAAATATACTTGGGTACTTCAGCCGGGGTTAGGGTTAGGGTTAAGGTTAGACTGTTAGGGTTAGGGTTAGGGTTAGACTCTTAGGGTTAGACTCGTAGGGTTAGGGTTAGACTCTTAGGGTTAGGGTTAGGGTTAGGGTTAGACTCTTAGGGTTAGGGTTAGACTCTTAGGGTTAGGGTTAGGGTTAGGGTTAGACTCTTAGGGTTAGGGTTAGACTCTTAGGGTTAGGGTAGGGTTAGGGTTAGACTCTTAGGGTCAGGGTTAGGGTTAGGGTTAGGGTTAGGGTTAGACTCTTAGGGTTAGGGTTAGGGTTAGGGTTAGACTCTTAGGGTTAGACTCTTAGGGTTAGGGTTAGACTGTTAGGGTTAGGGTTAGGGTTAGGGTTAGACTCTTAGGGTTAGGGTTAGACTCTTAGGGTTAGGGTTAGACTCAGGGTTAGGGTTAGACTCTTAGGGTTAGGGTTAGGGTTAAGGGTTAGACTCTTAGGGTTAGGGTTAGACTCTTAGGGTTAGGGTTAGGGTTAGGGTTAGACTCAGGGTTAGGGTTAGACTCTTAGGGATAGGGTTAGGGTTAGGGTTAGACTGTTAGGGTTAGGGTTAGGGTTAGGGTTAGACTCTTAGGGTTAAACTCTTATGTTTATGGTTAGACTGTTAGGGTTAGAGTTAGGGTTAGGGTTAGACTCTTAGGGTTAGACTCTTAGGGTTAGGGTTAGACTGTTAGGGTTAGGGTTAGGGTTAGGGTTAGACTCTTAGGGTTAGGGTTAGACTCTTAGGGTAAGGGTTAGGGTTAGGGTTAGGGTTAGACTGTTAGGGTTAGGGTTAGGGTTAGGGTTAGGGTTAGACTGTTAGGGTTAGGGTTAGGGTTAGGGTTAGACTCGTAGGGTTAGGGTTAGACTCAGGCTCTTAGGGTTAGGGTTAGACTCAGGCTCTTAGGGTGAGGGTTAGACTCAGGCTCTTAGGGTGAGGGTTAGACTCAGGCTCTTAGGGTTAGGGTTAGACTCAGGCTCTTAGGGTGAGGGTTAGACTCAGGCTCTTAGGGTTAGGGTTAGACTCAGGCTCTTAGGGTTAGGGTTAGACTCAGGCTCTTAGGGTGAGGGTTAGACTCAGGCTCTTAGGGTTAGGGTTAGACTCAGGCTCTTAGGGTTAGGGTTAGACTCAGGCTCTATAGGGTGAGGGTTAGACTCAGGCTCTTCGGGTTAGGGTTAGACTCAGGTTCTTAGGGTTAGGGTTAGACTCAGGCTCTTAGGGTTAGGGTTAGACTCAGGCTCTTAGGGTGAGGGTTAGACTCAGGCTCTTAGGGTTAGGGTTAGACTCAGGCTCTTAGGGTGAGGGTTAGACTCAGGCTCTTAGGGTGAGGGTTAGACTCAGGCTCTTAGGGTTAGGGTTAGACTCAGGCTCTTAGGGTGAGGGTTAGACTCAGGCTCTTAGGGTTAGGGTTAGACTCAGGCTCTTAGGTTTCGCTAGATGGCAGCAGCGCTCCACCAACCGGGCGGCTGCAGTACCCAAGTATATTTCGCTAAATGGCAGCAGCGCTCCACCAACAGCGCCGGCTGCAGTACCCAAGTATATTTCGCTAGATGGCAGCAGCGCTCCACCAACAGCGCCGGCTGCAGTACCCAAATATATTTCGCTAGATGGCAGCAGCGCTCCACCAAAAGGGCGGCTGCAGTACCCAATTACATTTCGCTAGATGGCAGCAGCGCTCCACCAAACGGGGCGGCTGCAGTACCCAAGTATATTTCGCTAGACGGCAGCAGCGCTCCACCAAAAGGGCGGCTGCAGTACCCAATTACGTTTCGCTAGATGGCAGCAGCGCTCCACCAAAAGGGCGGCTGCAGTACCCAAATATATTTCGCTAGATGGCAGCAGCGCTCCACCAAAAGGGCGGCTGCAGTACCCAATTATATTTCGCTAGATGGCAGCAGCGCTCCACCAACTGGTCGGCTGCAGTACCCAATTACATTTCGCTAGATGGCAGCAGCGCTCCACCAAAAGGGCGGCTGCAGTACCCAAATATATTTCGCTAGATGGCAGCAGCGCTCCACCAACAGCGCCGGCTGCAGTACCCAAGTATATTTCGCTAGATGGCAGCAGCGCTCCACCAACAGGGCGGCTGCAGTACCCAATTACATTTCGCTAGATGGCAGCAGAGCTCCACCAACAGGGCCGGCTGCAGTACCCAAATATATTTCGCGAGACGGGCAGCAGCGCTCCACCAAAAGGGCGGCTGCAGTACCCAAATATATTTCGCTAGATGGCAGCAGCGCTCCACCAACAGCGCCGGCTGCAGTACCCTAGTATATTTCGCTAGATAGCAGCAGCGCTCCACCAAAAGGGTTAGGGTTAGACTCAGGCTCTTAGGGTTAGGGTTAGACTCAGGCTCTTAGGGTTAGGGTTAGACTCAGGCTCTTAGGGTAAGGGTTGGACTCAGGCTCTTCGGGTTAGGGTTAGACTCAGGCTCTTAGGGTGAGGGTTAGACTCAGGCTCTTAGGGTGAGGGTTAGACTCAGGCTCTTCGGGTTAGGGTTAGACTCAGGCTCTTCGGGTTAGGGTTAGACTCAGGCTCTTAGAGTTAGGGTTAGACTCAGGCTCTTCGGGTTAGGGTTAGACTCAGGCTCTTAGGGTTAGGGTTAGACTCAGGCTCTTAGGGTGAGGGTTAGACTCAGGCTCTTAGGGTTAGGGTTAGACTCAGGCTCTTAGGGTTAGGGTTAGACTCAGGCTCTTAGGGTTAGGGTTAGACTCAGGCTCTTCGGGTTAGGGTTAGACTCAGGCTCTTAGGGTGAGGGTTAGACTCAGGCTCTTAGGGTTAGGGTTAGACTCAGGCTCTTAGAGTTAGGGTTAGACTCAGGCTCTTCGGGTTAGGGTTAGACTCAGGCTCTTAGGGTTAGGGTTAGACTCAGGCTCTTAGGGTTAGGGTTAGACTCAGGCTCTTAGGGTTAGGGTTAGACTCAGGCTCTTCGGGTTAGGGTTAGACTCAGGCTCTTCGGGTTAGGGTTAGACTCAGGCTCTTAGGGTTAGGTTAGACTCAGGCTCTTCGGGTTAGGGTTAGACTCAGGCTCTTAGGGTTAGGGTTAGACGCAGGCTCTTAGGGTTAGGGTTAGACTCAGGCTCTTAGGGTTAGGGTTAGACTCAGTACTATATATTTGGGTACTGCAGCCGCCGCTGTTGGCGGAGCGCTGCTGCCATCTAGCGAAATATACTTGGGTACTGCAGCCGGCGCTGTTGGTGGAGCGCTGCTGCCATCTAGCGAAATATACTTGGGTACTGCAGCCGGCCCTGTTGGTGGAGCGCTGCTGCCATCTAGCGAAATGTAATTGGGTACTGCAGCCGCCCTTTTGGTGTAGCGCTGCTGCCATCTAGCGAAATATACTTGGGTACTGCAGCCGGCCCTGTTGGTGGAGCGCTGCTGCCATCTAGCGAAATGTAATTGGGTACTGCAGCCGCCCTTTTGGTGGAGCGCTGCTGCCATCTAGCGAAATGTATTGGGTACTGCAGCCGCCCTTTTGGTGGATCGCTGCTGCCATCTAGCGAAATATACTTGGGTACTGCAGCCGGCGCTGTTGGTGGAGCGCTGCTGCCATCTAGCGACATATACTTGGGTACTGCAGGCGGGCCGGTTGGTGGAGCGCTGCTGCCATCTAGCGAAATATACTTGGGTACTGCAGCCGCCCGGTTGGTGGAGCGCTGCTGCCATCTAGCGAAATATATTTGGGTACTGCAGGCGGCCCCTTTTGGTGGAGCGCTGCTGCCATCTAGCGAAATATATTTGGGTACTGCAGCCGGCTCTGTTGGTGGAGCGCTGCTGCCATCTAGCGAAATATAATTGGGTACTGCAGCCGGCCGGTTGGTGGAGCGCTGCTGCCATCTAGCGAAATATAATTGGGTACTGCAGCCGCCCGGTTGGTGGAGCGCTGCTGCCATCTAGCGAAATGTAATTGGGTACTGCAGCCGCCCTTTTGGTGGAGCGCTGCTGCCATCTAGCGAAATATATTTGGGTACTGCAGCCGCCCTTTTGCTGGAGCGCTGCTGCCATCTAGCGAAATATATTTGGGTACTGCAGCCGGCTCTGTTGGTGGAGCGCTGCTGCCATCTAGCGAAATATACTTGGGTACTTCAGCCGGGGTTAGGGTTAGGGTTAAGGTTAGACTGTTAGGGTTAGGGTTAGGGTTAGACTCTTAGGGTTAGACTCTTAGGGTTAGGGTTAGACTCTTAGGGTTAGGGTTAGGGTTAGGGTTAGGGTTAGACTCTTAGGGTTAGGGTTAGACTCTTAGGGTTAGGGTTAGGGTTAGGGTTAGACTCTTAGGGTTAGGGTTAGACTCTTAGGGTTAGGGTAGGGTTAGGGTTAGACTCTTAGGGTTAGGGTTAGGGTTAGGGTTAGACTCTTAGGGTTAGGGTCAGGGTTAGGGTTAGGGTTAGGGTTAGGTTTAGACTCTTAGGGTTAGGGTTAGGGTTAAGGTTAGACTCTTAGTGTTAGGGTTAGACTCTTAGGGTTAGGGTCAGGGTTAGGGTTAGGGTTAGGGTTAGGGTTAGACTCTTAGGGTTAGGGTTAAGGTTAGACTCTTAGTGTTAGGGTTAGACTCTTAGGGTTAGGGTTAGGGTTAGACTCTTAGGGTTAGGGTTAGGGTTAGACTGTTAGGGTTAGGGTTAGGGTTAGGGTTAGACTCTTAGGGTTAGACTCTTAGGGTTAGGGTTAGGGTTAGACTGTTAGGGTTAGGGTTAGGGTTAGGGTTAGACTCTTAGGGTTAGACTCTTAGGGTTAGGGTTAGACTGTTAGGGTTAGGGTTAGGGTTAGGGTTAGACTCTTAGGGTTAGGGTTAGACTCTTAGGGTTAGGTTTAGGGTTAGGGTTAGACTCAGGGTTAGGGTTAGACTCTTAGGGTTAGGGTTAGGGTTAGGGTTAGACTGTTAGGGTTAGGGTTAGGGTTAGGGTTAGGGTTAGACTCTTAGGGTTAAACTCTTATGTTTAGGGTTAGACTGTTAGAGTTAGAGTTAGGGTTAGGGTTAGACTCTTAGGGTTAGACTCTTAGGGTTAGGGTTAGACTGTTAGGGTTAGGGTTAGGGTTAGGGTTAGACTCTTAGGGTTAGGGTTACACTCTTAGGGTTAGGGTTAGGGTTAGGGTTAGGGTTAGACTGTTAGGGTTAGGGTTAGGGTTAGGGTTAGGGTTAGACTCAGGCTCTATAGGGTGAGGGTTAGACTCAGGCTCTTAGGGTTAGGGTTAGATTCAGGCTCTTAGGGTTAGGGTTAGACTCAGGCTCTTAGGGTTAGGGTTAGACTCAGGCTCTTAGGGTGAGGGTTAGACTCAGGCTCTTAGGGTTAGGGTTAGACTCAGGCTCTTAGGGTGAGGGTTAGACTCAGGCTCTTAGGGTTAGGGTTAGACTCAGGCTCTTAGGGTTAGGGTTAGACTCAGGCTCTTAGGGTGAGGGTTAGACTCAGGCTCTTCGGGTTAGGGTTAGACTCAGGCTCTTAGGTTTCGCTAGATGGCAGCAGCGCTCCACCAACCGGGCGGCTGCAGTACCCAAGTATATTTCGCTAGATGGCAGCAGCGCTCCACCAACAGCGCCGGCTGCAGTACCCAAGTATATTTCGCTAGATGGCAGCAGCGCTCCACCAACAGCGCCGGCTGCAGTACCCAAATATATTTCGCTAGATGGCAGCAGCGCTCCACCAAAAGGGCGGCTGCAGTACCCAATTACATTTCGCTAGATGGCAGCAGCGCTCCACCAAACGGGGCGGCTGCAGTACCCAAGTATATTTCGCTAGAGGGCAGCAGCGCTCCACCAAAAGGGCGGCTGCAGTACCCAATTACGTTTCGCTAGATGGCAGCAGCGCTCCACCAAAAGGGCGGCTGCAGTACCCAAATATATTTCGCTAGATGCCAGAAGCGCTCCACCAACAGCGCCGGCTGCAGTACCCAATTATATTTCGCTAGATGGCAGCAGCGCTCCACCAACCGGTCGGCTGCAGTACCCAATTACATTTCGCTAGATGGCAGCAGCGCTCCACCAAAAGGGCGGCTGCAGTACCCAAATATATTTTGCTAGACGGCAGCAGCGCTCCACCAACAGCGCCGGCTGCAGTACCCAAGTATATTTCGCTAGATGGCAGCAGCGCTCCACCAACAGGGCGGCTGCAGTACCCAATTACATTTCGCTAGATGGCAGCAGAGCTCCACAAACAGGGCCGGCTGCAGTACCCAAATATATTTCGCGAGACGGCAGCAGCGCTCCACCAACCGGGCCGGCTGCAGTACCCAAATATATTTCGCTAGATGGCAGCAGCGCTCCACCAACAGGGCCGGCTGCACTACCCAAATATATTTCGTTAGATGGCAGCAGCGCACCACCAACCGGGCCGGCTGCAGTACCCAATTACATTTCGCTAGATGGCAGCAGCGCTCCACCAAAAGGGCGGCTGCAGTACCCAAATATATTTCGCTAGATGGCAGCAGCGCTCCACCAACAGCGCCGGCTGCAGTACCCTAGTATATTTCGCTAGATAGCAGCAGCGCTCCACCAAAAGGGTTAGGGTTAGACTCAGGCTCTTAGGGTTAGGGTTAGACTCAGGCTCTTAGGGTGAGGGTTAGACTCAGGCTCTTAGGGTGAGGGTTAGACTCAGGCTCTTAGGGTTAGGGTTAGACTCAGGCTCTTAGGGTTAGGGTTAGACTCAGGCTCTTAGGGTGAGGGTTAGACTCAGGCTCTTAGGGTTAGGGTTAGACTCAGGCTCTTAGGGTTAGGGTTAGACTCAGGCTCTTAGGGTTAGGGTTAGACTCAGGCTCTTAGGGTTAGGGTTAGACTCAGGCTTTTAGGGTGAGGGTTAGACTCAGGCTCTTCGGGTTAGGGTTAGACTCAGGCTCTTAGGGTTAGGGTTAGACGCAGGCTCTTAGGGTTAGGGTTAGACTCAGGCTCTTAGGGTTAGGGTTAGACTCAGGCTCTTAGGGTGAGGGTTAGACTCAGGCTCTTAGGGTTAGGGTTAGACGCAGGCTCTTAGGGTGAGGGTTAGACTCAGGCTCTTAGGGTTAGGGTTAGACTCAGGCTCTTAGGGTTAGGGTTAGACTCAGGCTCTTAGGGTTAGGGTTAGACTCAGGCTCTTAGGGTTAGGGTTAGACTCAGGCTCTTAGGGTGAGGGTTAGACTCAGGCTCTTAGGGTGAGGGTTAGACTCAGGCTCTTCGGGTTAGGGTTAGACTCAGGCTATTAGGGTTAGGGTTAGACTCAGGCTCTTAGGGTTAGGGTTAGACTCAGGCTCTTAGGGTGAGGGTTAGACTCAGGCTCTTAGGGTTAGGGTTAGACTCAGGCTCTTAGGGTTAGGGTTAGACTCAGGCTCTTAGGGTGAGTGTTAGACTCAGGCTCTTAGGGTTAGGTTTAGACTCAGGCTCTTAGGGTGAGGGTTAGACTCAGGCTCTTAGGGTGAGGGTTAGACTCAGGCTCTTAGGGTTAGGGTTAGACTCAGGCTCTTAGGGTGAGGGTTAGACTCAGGCTCTTAGGGTTAGGGTTAGACTCAGGCTCTTAGGGTTAGGGTTAGACTCAGGCTCTTAGGGTGAGGGTTAGACTCAGGCTCTTAGAGTTAGGGTTAGACTCAGGCTCTTCGGGTTAGGGTTAGACTCAGGCTCTTAGGGTTAGGGTTAGACTCAGGCTCTTAGGGTGAGGGTTAGACTCAGGCTCTTAGGGTTAGGGTTAGACTCAGGCTCTTAGGTTTCGCTAGATGGCAGCAGCGCTCCACCAACCGGGCGGCTGCAGTACCCAACTATATTTCGCTAGACGGCAGCAGCGCTCCACCAAAAGGGCGGCTGCAGTACCCAATTACATTTCGCTAGATGGCAGCAGCGCTCCACCAAAAGGGCGGCTGCAGTACCCAAGTATATTTCGCTAGATGCCAGCAGCGCTCCACCAACAGAGCCGGCTGCAGTACCCAATTATATTTCGCTAGATGGCAGCAGCGCTCCACCAACCGGTCGGCTGCAGTACCCAATTACATTTCGCTAGATGGCAGCAGCGCTCCACCAAAAGGGCGGCTGCAGTACCCAAGTATATTTCGCTAGATGGCAGCAGCGCTCCACCAACAGCGCCGGCTGCAGTACCCAAGTATATTTCGCTAGATGGCAGCAGTGCTCCACCAAACGGGGCCGGCTGCAGTACCCAAGTATATTTCGCTAGATGGCAGCAGCGCTCCACCAACAGCGACGGCTGCAGTACCCAAATATATTTCGCTAGATGGCAGCAGCGCTCCACCAAACGGGCGGCTACAGTACCCAATTACATTTCGCTAGATGGCAGCAGCACTCCACCAACAGGGCCGGCTGCAGTACCCAAATATATTTCGCTAGATGGCAGCAGCGCTCCACCAAAAGGGCGGCTGCAGTACCCAAATATATTTCGCTAGATGGCAGCAGCGCTCCACCAACAGCGCCGGCTGCAGTACCCAATTACATTTCGCTAGATGGCAGCAGCGCTCCACCAACAGGGCGGCTGCAGTACCCAATTACATTTCGCTATATGGCAGCAGAGCTCCACCAACAGCGCCGGCTGCAGTACCCAAATATATTTCGCGAGACGGCAGCAGCGCTCCACCAACCGGGCCGGCTGCAGTACCCAAATATATTTCGCTAGATGGCAGCAGCGCTCCACCAACAGGGCCGGCTGCACTACCCAAATATATTTCGCTAGATGGCAGCAGCGCTCCACCAACCGGGCCGGCTGCAGTACCCAATTACATTTCGCTAGATGGCAGCAGCGCTCCACCAAAAGGGCGGCTGCAGTACCCAAATATATTTCGCTAGATGGCAGCAGCGCTCCACCAACAGCGCCGGCTGCAGTACCCTCGTATATTTCGCTAGATAGCAGCAGCGCTCCACCAAAAGGGTTAGGGTTAGACTCAGGCTCTTAGGGTTAGGGTTAGACTCAGGCTCTTAGGGTTAGGGTTAGACTCAGGCTCTTAGGGTGAGGGTTAGACTCAGGCTCTTAGGGTTAGGGTTAGACTCAGGCTCTTCGGGTTAGGGTTAGACTCAGGCTCTTAGGGTTAGGGTTAGACTCAGGCTCTTCGGGTGAGGGTTAGACTCAGGCTCTTAGGGTGAGGGTTAGACTCAGGCTCTTCGGGTTAGGGTTAGACTCAGGCTCTTAGGGTGAGGGTTAGACTCAGGCTCTTAGGGTTAGGGTTAGACGCAGGCTCTTAGGGTTAGGGTTAGACTCAGGCTCTTAGGGTTAGGGTTAGACTCAGGCTCTTAGGGTGAGGGTTAGACTCAGGCTCTTAGGGTGAGGGTTAGACTCAGGCTCTTCTGGTTAGGGTTAGACTCAGGCTCTTAGGGTTAGGGTTAGACTCAGGCTCTTAGGGTTAGGGTTAGACTCAGGCTCTTCGGGTTAGGGTTAGACTCAGGCTCTTAGGGTTAGGGTTAGACTCAGGCTCTTAGGGTGAGGGTTAGACTCAGGCTCTTCGGGTTAGGGTTAGACTCAGGCTCTTAGGGTGAGGGTTAGACTCAGGCTCTTAGGGTTAGGGTCAGACTCAGGCTCTTAGTGTTAGGGTTAGACTCAGGCTCTTCGGGTTAGGGTTAGACTCAGGCTCTTAGGGTTAGGGTTAGACTCAGGCTCTTCGGGTTAGGGTTAGACGCAGGCTCTCCGGGTTAGGGTTAGACTCAGGCTCTTAGGGTTAGGGTTAGACTCAGTACTATATATTTGGGTACTGCAGCCGCCGCTGTTGGTGGAGCGCTGCTGCCATCTAGCGAAATATACTTGGGTACTGCAGCCGGCGCTGTTGGTGGAGCGCTGCTGCCATCTAGCGAAATATACTTGGGTACTGCAGCCGGCCCTGTTGGTGGAGCGCTGCTGCCATCTAGCGAAATGTAATTGGGTACTGCAGCCGCCCTTTTGGTGTAGCGCTGCTGCCATCTAGCGAAATATACTTGGGTACTGCAGCCGGCGCTGTTGGTGGAGCGCTGCTGCCATCTAGCGAAATATACTTGGGTACTGCAGCCGCCCTTTTGGTGGAGCGCTGCTGCCATCTAGCGAAATGTATTGGGTACTGCAGCCGCCCTTTTGGTGGAGCGCTGCTGCCATCTAGCGACATATACTTGGGTACTGCAGCCGGCGCTGTTGGTGGAGCGCTGCTGCCATCTAGCGAAATATATTTGGGTACTGCGGCCGCCCGATTGCTGGAGCGCTGCTGCCATCTAGCGAAATATATTTGGGTACTGCAGCCGGCCCTGTTGGTGGAGCGCTGCTGCCATCTAGCGAAATGTAGTTGGGTACTGCAGCCGTCCTTCTGGTGGAGCGCTGCTGCCATCTAGCGAAATATATTTGGGTACTGCAGCCGCCCTTTTGGTGGAGCGCTGCTGCCATCTAGCGAAATATACTTGGGTACTGCAACCGGCCCTGTTGGTGGAGCGCTGCTGCCATCTAGCGAAATATATTTGGGTACTGCAGCCGGCTCTGTTGGTGGAGCGCTGCTGCCATCTAGCGAAATATACTTGGGTACTTCAGCCGGCCGGTTAGTGGAGCGCTGCTGCCATCTAGCGAAATATAATTGGGTACTGCAGCCGCCCTTTTGGTGGAGCGCTGCTGCCATCTAGCGAAATGTAATTGGGTACTGCAGCCGCCCTTTTGGTGGAGCGCTGCTGCCATCTAGCGAAATATATTTGGGTACTGCAGCCGCCCTTTTGGTGGAGCGCTGCTGCCATCTAGCGAAATATATTTGGGTACTGCAGCCGGCTCTGTTGGTGGAGCGCTGCTGCCATCTAGCGAAATATACTTGGGTACTTCAGCCGGGGTTAGGGTTAGGGTTAAGGTTAGACTGTTAGGGTTAGGGTTAGGGTTAGACTCTTAGGGTTAGACTCTTAGGGCTAGGGTTAGACTCTTAGGGTTAGGGTTAGGGTTAGGGTTAGGGTTAGACTCTTAGGGTTAGGGTTAGACTCTTAGGGTTAGGGTTAGGGTTAGGGTTAGACTCTTAGGGTTAGGGTTAGACTCTTAGGGTTAGGGTAGGGTTAGGGTTAGACTCTTAGGGTTAGGGTTAGGGTTAGGGTTAGACTCTTAGGGTTAGGGTCAGGGTTAGGGTTAGGGTTAGGGTTAGGGTTAGACTCTTAGGGTTAGGGTTAGGGTTAAGGTTAGACTCTTAGTGTTAGGGTTAGACGCTTAGGGTTAGGGTCAGGGTTAGGGTTAGGGTTAGGGTTAGGGTTAGACTCTTAGGGTTAGGGTTAGGGTTAAGGTTAGACTCTTAGTGTTAGGGTTAGACTCTTAGGGTTAGAGTTAGGGTTAGACTCTTATGGTTAGGGTTAGGGTTAGACTGTTAGGGTTAGGGTTAGGGTTAGGGTTAGACTCTTAGGGTTAGGGTTAGACTGTTAGGGTTAGGGTTAGGGTTAGACTCTTAGGGTTAGGGTTAGACTCAGGCTCTTAGGGTGAGGGTTAGACTCAGGCTCTTCGGGTTAGGGTTAGACTCAGGCTCTTAGGGTTAGGGTTAGACTCAGGCTCTTAGGGTGAGGGTTAGACTCAGGCTCTTCGGGTTAGGGTTAGACTCAGGCTCTTAGGGTTAGGGTCAGACTCAGGCTTTTAGGGTTAGGGTTAGACTCAGGCTCTTAGGGTGAGGGTTAGACTCAGGCTCTTAGGGTGAGGGTTAGACTCAGGCTCTTAGGGTTAGGGTTAGACTCAGGCTCTTAGGGTTAGGGTTAGACTCAGGCTCTTAGGGTTCGGGTTAGACTCAGGCTCTTAGGGTTAGGGTTAGACTCAGGCTCTTAGGGTTAGGGTTAGACTCAGGCTCTTAGGGTTAGGGTTACACTCAGGCTCTTAGGGTTAGGGTTACACTCAGGCTCTTAGGGTGAGGGTTAGACTCAGGCTCTTAGGGTTAGGGTTAGACTCAGGCTCTTCGGGTTAGGGTTAGACTCAGGCTCTTCGGGTTAGGGTTACACTCAGGCTCTTAGGGTTAGGGTTAGACTCAGGCTCTTAGGGTGAGGGTTAGACTCAGGCTCTTCGGGTTAGGGTTAGACTCAGGCTCTTAGGGTTAGGGTTAGACTCAGGCTCTTAGGGTGAGGGTTAGACTCAGGCTCTTAGGGTTAGGGTTAGACTCAGGCTCTTAGGGTTAGGGTTAGACTCAGGCTCTTAGGGTGAGGGTTAGACTCAGGCTCTTAGGGTGAGGGTTAGACTCAGGCTCTTCGGGTTAGGGTTACACTCAGGCTCTTAGGGTTAGGGTTACACTCAGGCTCTTCGGGTTAGTGTTAGACTCAGGCTCTTCGGGTTAGGGTTAGACTCAGGCTCTTAGGGTTAGGGTTAGACTCAGGCTCTTAGGGTGAGGGTTAGACTCAGGCTCTTAGGGTTAGGGTTAGACTCAGGCTCTTAGGGTTAGGGTTAGACTCAGGCTCTTCGGGTTAGAATTAGACTCAGGCTCTTCGGGTTAGAATTAGACTCAGGCTCTTAGGGTTAGGGTTAGACTCAGGCTCTTAGGGTGAGGGTTAGACTCAGGCTCTTAGGGTTAGGGTTAGACTCAGGCTCTTAGGGTTAGGGTTAGACTCAGGCTCTTAGGGTTAGGGTTAGACTCAGGCTCTTAGGGTTAGGGTTAGACTCAGGCTCTTCGGGTTAGGGTTAGACTCAGGCTCTTAGGGTTAGGGTTAGACTCAGGCTCTTAGGGTGAGGGTTAGACTCAGGCTCTTAGGGTTAGACTCAGGCTCTTAGGGTTAGGGTTAGACTCAGGCTCTTAGGGTTAGGGTTAGACTCAGGCTCTTCGGGTTAGGGTTAGACTCAGGCTCTTAGGGTTAGGGTTAGACTCAGGCTCTTAGGGTTAGGGTTAGACTCAGGCTCTTAGGGTGAGGGTTAGACTCAGGCTCTTAGGGTTAGGGTTAGACTCAGGCTCTTAGGGTTAGGGTTAGACTCAGGCTCTTAGGGTTAGGGTTAGACTCAGGCTCTTAGGGTGAGGGTTAGACTCAGGCTCTTAGGGTGAGGGTTAGACTCAGGCTCTTAGGGTGAGGGTTAGACTCAGGCTCTTCGGTTAGTGTTAGACTCAGGCTCTTCGGGTTAGGGTTAGACTCAGGCTCTTAGGGTTAGGGTTAGACTCAGGCTCTTAGGGTGAGGGTTAGACTCAGGCTCTTAGGGTTAGGGTTAGACTCAGGCTCTTAGGGTTAGGGTTAGACTCAGGCTCTTCGGGTTAGAATTAGACTCAGGCTCTTCGGGTTAGAATTAGACTCAGGCTCTTAGGGTTAGGGTTAGACTCAGGCTCTTAGGGTGAGGGTTAGACTCAGGCTCTTAGGGTTAGGGTTAGACTCAGGCTCTTCGGGTTAGGGTTAGACTCAGGCTCTTCGGGTTAGGGTTAGACTCAGGCTCTTAGGGTTAGGGTTAGACTCAGGCTCTTCGGGTTAGGGTTAGACTCAGGCTCTTAGGGTTAGGGTTAGACTCAGGCTCTTAGGGTGAGGGTTAGACTCAGGCTCTTAGGGTTAGACTCAGGCTCTTAGGGTTAGGGTTAGACTCAGGCTCTTAGGGTTAGGGTTAGACTCAGGCTCTTAGGGTGAGGGTTAGACTCAGGCTCTTAGGGTTAGGGTTAGACTCAGGCTCTTAGGGTTAGGGTTAGACTCAGGCTCTTAGGGTGAGGGTTAGACTCAGGCTCTTAGGGTTAGGGTTAGACTCAGGCTCTTAGGGTTAGGGTTAGACTCAGGCTCTTAGGGTGAGGGTTAGACTCAGGCTCTTAGGGTTAGGGTTAGACTCAGGCTCTTAGGGTTAGGGTTAGACTCAGGCTCTTAGGGTTAGGGTTAGACTCAGGCTCTTAGGGTGAGGGTTAGACTCAGGCTCTTAGGGTTAGGGTTAGACTCAGGCTCTTAGGGTTAGGGTTAGACTCAGGCTCTTAGGGTTAGGGTTAGACTCAGGCTCTTAGGGTGAGGGTTAGACTCAGGCTCTTAGGGTTAGGGTTAGACTCAGGCTCTTAGGGTGAGGGTTAGACTCAGGCTCTTAGAATTAGGGTTAGACTCAGGCTCTTAGGGTGAGGGTTAGACTCAGGCTCTTAGGGTTAGGGTTAGACTCAGGCTCTTCGGGTTAGGGTTAGACTCAGGCTCTTAGGGTTAGGGTTAGACTCAGGCTCTTAGGGTTAGGGTTAGACTCAGGCTCTTAGGGTTAGGGTTAGACTCAGGCTCTTAGGGTTAGGGTTAGACTCAGGCTCTTAGGGTTAGGGTTAGACTCAGGCTCTTAGGGTGAGGGTTAGACTCAGGCTCTTAGGGTTAGGGTTAGACTCAGGCTCTTAGGGTTAGGGTTAAACTCAGGCTCTTAGGGTTAGGGTTAGACTCAGGCTCTTAGGGTGAGGGTTAGACTCAGGCTCTTAGGGTTAGGGTTAGACTCAGGCTCTTCGGGTTAGGGTTAGACTCAGGCTCTTAGGGTTAGGGTTAGACTCAGGCTCTTAGGGTGAGGGTTAGACTCAGGCTCTTAGGGTTAGGGTTACACTCAGGCTCTTAGGGTGAGGGTTACACTCAGGCTCTTAGGGTGAGGGTTACACTCAGGCTCTTCGGGTTAGGGTTAGACTCAGGCTCTTCGGGTTAGGGTTAGACTCAGGCTCTTCGGGTGAGGGTTAGACTCAGGCTCTTAGGGTGAGGGTTAGACTCAGGCTCTTAGGGTTAGGGTTAGACTCAGGCTCTTCGGGTTAGGGTTAAACTCAGGCTCTTAGGGTTAGGGTTAGACTCAGGCTCTTCGGGTTAGGGTTAGACTCAGGCTCTTAGGGTGAGGGTTAGACTCAGGCTCTTAGGGTTAGGGTTAGACTCAGGCTCTTAGGGTTAGGGTTAGACTCAGGCTCTTAGGGTTAGGGTTAAACTCAGGCTCTTCGGGTTAGGGTTAGACTCAGGCTCTTAGGGTGAGGGTTAGACTCAGGCTCTTAGGGTGAGGGTTAGACTCAGGCTCTTAGGGTGAGGGTTAGACTCAGGCTCTTAGGGTTAGGGTTAGACTCAGGCTCTTAGGGTTAGGGTTAGACTCAGGCTCTTCGGGTTAGGGTTAGACTCAGGCTCTTAGGGTTAGGGTTAGACTCAGGCTCTTAGGGTTAGGGTTAGACTCAGGCTCTTAGGGTTAGGGTTAGACTCAGGCTCTTAGGGTTAGGGTTAGACTCAGGCTCTTCGGGTGAGGGTTAGACTCAGGCTCTTAGGGTTAGGGTTAGACTCAGGCTCTTAGGGTGAGGGTTAGACTCAGGCTCTTAGGGTTAGGGTTAGACTCAGGCTCTTCGGGTTAGGGTTAGACTCAGGCTCTTAGGGTTAGGGTTAGACTCAGGCTCTTCGGGTTAGGGTTAGACTCAGGCTCTTCGGGTTAGGGTTAGACTCAGGCTCTTAGGGTTAGGGTTAGACTCAGGCTCTTCGGGTTAGGGTTAGACTCAGGCTCTTAGGGTGAGGGTTAGACTCAGGCTCTTAGGGTGAGGGTTAGACTCAGGCTCTTAGGGTTAGGGTTAGACTCAGGCTCTTAGGGTGAGGGTTAGACTCAGGCTCTTCGGGTTAGGGTTAGACTCAGGCTCTTAGGGTTAGGGTTAGACTCAGGCTCTTAGGGTGAGGGTTAGACTCAGGCTCTTAGGGTTAGGGTTAGACTCAGGCTCTTCGGGTTAGGGTTAGACTCAGGCTCTTAGGGTTAGGGTTAGACTCAGGCTCTTCGGGTGAGGGTTAGACTCAGGCTCTTCGGGTTAGGGTTAAACTCAGGCTCTTCGGGTTAGGGTTAGACTCAGGCTCTTAGGGTTAGGGTTAGACTCAGGCTCTTCGGGTTAGGGTTAGACTCAGGCTCTTCGGGTTAGGGTTAGACTCAGGCTCTTAGAGTTAGGGTTAGACTCAGGCTCTTCGGGTTAGGGTTAGACTCAGGCTCTTAGGGTTAGGGTTAGACTCAGGCTCTTAGGGTTAGGGTTAGACTCAGGCTCTTAGGGTTAGGGTTAGACTCAGGCTCTTAGGGTTAGGGTTAGACTCAGGCTCTTAGGGTTAGGGTTAGACTCAGGCTCTTAGGGTGAGGGTTAGACTCAGGCTCTTAGGGTTAGGGTTAGACTCAGGCTCTTAGGGTGAGGGTTAGACTCAGGCTCTTAGGGTTAGGGTTAGACTCAGGCTCTTAGGGCTAGGGTTAGACTCAGGCTCTTAGGGTTAGGGTTAGACTCAGGCTCTTAGGGTGAGGGTTAGACTCAGGCTCTTCGGGTTAGGGTTAGACTCAGGCTCTTCGGGTTAGGGTTAGACTCAGGCTCTCGGGTGAGGGTTAGACTCAGGCTCTTAGGGTGAGGGTTAGACTCAGGCTCTTAGGGTGAGGGTTAGACTCAGGCTCTTAGGGTGAGGGTTAGACTCAGGCTCTTAGGGTTAGGGTTAGACTCAGGCTCTTAGGGTTAGGGTTAGACTCAGGCTCTTCGGGTTAGGGTTAGACTCAGGCTCTTAGGGTTAGGGTTAGACTCAGGCTCTTAGGGTTAGGGTTAGGGTTAGACTCAGGCTCTTAGGGTTAGGGTTAGACTCAGGCTCTTAGGGTTAGGGTTAGACTCAGGCTCTTCGGGTGAGGGTTAGACTCAGGCTCTTAGGGTTAGGGTTAGACTCAGGCTCTTAGGGTGAGGGTTAGACTCAGGCTCTTAGGGTTAGGGTTAGACTCAGGCTCTTCGGGTTAGGGTTAGACTCAGGCTCTTCGGGTTAGGGTTAGACTCAGGCTCTTCGGGTTAGGGTTAGACTCAGGCTCTTCGGGTTAGGGTTAGACTCAGGCTCTTAGGGTTAGGGTTAGACTCAGGCTCTTCGGGTTAGGGTTAGACTCAGGCTCTTAGGGTGAGGGTTAGACTCAGGCTCTTAGGGTGAGGGTTAGACTCAGGCTCTTAGGGTTAGGGTTAGACTCAGGCTCTTAGGGTGAGGGTTAGACTCAGGCTCTTCGGGTTAGGGTTAGACTCAGGCTCTTAGGGTTAGGGTTAGACTCAGGCTCTTAGGGTGAGGGTTAGACTCAGGCTCTTAGGGTTAGGGTTAGACTCAGGCTCTTCGGGTTAGGGTTAGACTCAGGCTCTTAGGGTTAGGGTTAGACTCAGGCTCTTCGGGTGAGGGTTAGACTCAGGCTCTTAGGGTTAGGGTTAAACTCAGGCTCTTCGGGTTAGGGTTAGACTCAGGCTCTTAGGGTTAGGGTTAGACTCAGGCTCTTCGGGTTAGGGTTAGACTCAGGCTCTTAGGGTTAGGGTTCGACTCAGGCTCTTAGAGTTAGGGTTAGACTCAGGCTCTTCGGGTTAGGGTTAGACTCAGGCTCTTAGGGTTAGGGTTAGACTCAGGCTCTTAGGGTTAGGGTTAGACTCAGGCTCTTAGGGTTAGGGTTAGACTCAGGCTCTTAGGGTTGGGGTTAGACTCAGGCTCTTAGGGTGAGGGTTAGACTCAGGCTCTTAGGGTTAGGGTTCGACTCAGGCTCTTAGGGTGAGGGTTAGACTCAGGCTCTTAGGGTTAGGGTTAGACTCAGGCTCTTAGGGCTAGGTTTAGACTCAGGCTCTTAGGGTTAGGGTTAGACTCAGGCTCTTAGGGTGAGGGTTAGACTCAGGCTCTTCGGGTTAGGGTTAGACTCAGGCTCTTCGGGTTAGGGTTAGACTCAGGCTCTTCGGGTGAGGGTTAGACTCAGGCTCTTAGGGTGAGGGTTAGACTCAGGCTCTTAGGGTTAGGGTTAGACTCAGGCTCTTAGGGTGAGGGTTAGACTCAGGCTCTTAGGGTTAGGGTTAGACTCAGGCTCTTAGGGTTAGACTCAGGCTCTTAGGGTGAGGGTTAGACTCAGGCTCTTAGGGTTAGGGTTAGACTCAGGCTCTTAGGGTTAGGGTTAGACTCAGGCTCTTAGGGTGAGGGTTAGACTCAGGCTCTTAGGGTTAGGGTTCGACTCAGGCTCTTAGGGTGAGGGTTAGACTCAGGCTCTTAGGGTTAGGGTTCGACTCAGGCCCTTAGGGTGAGGGTTAGACTCAGGCTCTTCGGGTTAGGGTTAGACTCAGGCTCTTCGGGTTAGGGTTAGACTCAGGCTCTTAGGGTTAGGGTTAGACTCAGGCTCTTAGGGTGAGGGTTAGACTCAGGCTCTTAGGGTTAGGGTTAGACTCAGGCTCTTCGGGTTAGGGTTAGACTCAGGCTCTTAGGGTTAGGGTTAGACTCAGGCTCTTAGGGTTAGGGTTAGACTCAGGCTCTTAGGGTGAGGGTTAGACTCAGGCTCTTAGAATTAGGGTTAGACTCAGGCTCTTAGGGTTAGGGTTAGACTCAGGCTCTTAGGGTTAGGGTTAGACTCAGGCTCTTAGGGTGAGGGTTAGACTCAGGCTCTTAGGGTTAGGGTTAGACTCAGGCTCTTAGGGTTAGGGTTAGACTCAGGCTCTTAGGGTTAGGGTTAGACTCAGGCTCTTAGGGTTAGGGTTAGACTCAGGCTCTTAGGGTTAGGGTTAGACTCAGGCTCTTAGGGTTAGGGTTAGACTCAGGCTCTTCGGGTTAGGGTTACACTCAGGCTCTTAGGGTGAGGGTTAGACTCAGGCTCTTAGGGTTAGGGTTAGACTCAGGCTCTTCGGGTTAGGGTTAGACTCAGGCTCTTCGGGTTAGGGTTACACTCAGGCTCTTAGGGTGAGGGTTAGACTCAGGCTCTTAGGGTTAGACTCAGACTCAGGCTCTTAGGGTTAGGGTTAGACTCAGGCTCTTAGGGTTAGGGTTCGACTCAGGCTCTTAGGGTGAGGGTTAGACTCAGGCTCTTCGGGTGTTAGGGTTAGACTCAGGCTCTTAGGGTTAGGGTTAGACTCAGGCTCTTAGGGTTAGGGTTAGACTCAGGCTCTTAGGGTTGGGGTTAGACTCAGGCTCTTAGGGTGAGGGTTAGACTCAGGCTCTTAGGGTTAGGGTTCGACTCAGGCTCTTAGGGTGAGGGTTAGACTCAGGCTCTTAGGGTTAGGGTTAGACTCAGGCTCTTAGGGCTAGGTTTAGACTCAGGCTCTTAGGGTTAGGGTTAGACTCAGGCTCTTAGGGTGAGGGTTAGACTCAGGCTCTTCGGGTTAGGGTTAGACTCAGGCTCTTCGGGTTAGGGTTAGACTCAGGCTCTTCGGGTGAGGGTTAGACTCAGGCTCTTAGGGTGAGGGTTAGACTCAGGCTCTTAGGGTTAGGGTTAGACTCAGGCTCTTAGGGTGAGGGTTAGACTCAGGCTCTTAGGGTTAGGGTTAGACTCAGGCTCTTAGGGTTAGACTCAGGCTCTTAGGGTGAGGGTTAGACTCAGGCTCTTAGGGTTAGGGTTAGACTCAGGCTCTTAGGGTTAGGGTTAGACTCAGGCTCTTAGGGTGAGGGTTAGACTCAGGCTCTTAGGGTTAGGGTTCGACTCAGGCTCTTAGGGTGAGGGTTAGACTCAGGCTCTTAGGGTTAGGGTTCGACTCAGGCCCTTAGGGTGAGGGTTAGACTCAGGCTCTTCGGGTTAGGGTTAGACTCAGGCTCTTCGGGTTAGGGTTAGACTCAGGCTCTTAGGGTTAGGGTTAGACTCAGGCTCTTAGGGTGAGGGTTAGACTCAGGCTCTTAGGGTTAGGGTTAGACTCAGGCTCTTCGGGTTAGGGTTAGACTCAGGCTCTTAGGGTTAGGGTTAGACTCAGGCTCTTAGGGTTAGGGTTAGACTCAGGCTCTTAGGGTGAGGGTTAGACTCAGGCTCTTAGAATTAGGGTTAGACTCAGGCTCTTAGGGTTAGGGTTAGACTCAGGCTCTTAGGGTTAGGGTTAGACTCAGGCTCTTAGGGTGAGGGTTAGACTCAGGCTCTTAGGGTTAGGGTTAGACTCAGGCTCTTAGGGTTAGGGTTAGACTCAGGCTCTTAGGGTTAGGGTTAGACTCAGGCTCTTAGGGTTAGGGTTAGACTCAGGCTCTTAGGGTTAGGGTTAGACTCAGGCTCTTAGGGTTAGGGTTAGACTCAGGCTCTTCGGGTTAGGGTTACACTCAGGCTCTTAGGGTGAGGGTTAGACTCAGGCTCTTAGGGTTAGGGTTAGACTCAGGCTCTTCGGGTTAGGGTTAGACTCAGGCTCTTCGGGTTAGGGTTACACTCAGGCTCTTAGGGTTAGGGTTAGACTCAGGCTCTTAGGGTTAGACTCAGACTCAGGCTCTTAGGGTTAGGGTTAGACTCAGGCTCTTAGGGTTAGGGTTCGACTCAGGCTCTTAGGGTGAGGGTTAGACTCAGGCTCTTCGGGTTAGGGTTAGACTCAGGCTCTTAGGGTTAGGGTTAGACTCAGGCTCTTAGGGTGAGGGTTAGACTCAGGCTCTTAGGGTGAGGGTTAGACTCAGGCTCTTCGGGTTAGGGTTAGACTCAGGCTCTTAGGGTTAGGGTTAGACTCAGGCTCTTAGGGTGAGGGTTAGACTCAGGCTCTTAGGGTTAGGGTTAGACTCAGGCTCTTAGGGTTAGGGTCAGACTCAGGCTCTTAGGGTTAGGGTTAGACTCAGGCTCTTAGGGTGAGGGTTAGACTCAGGCTCTTAGGGTGAGGGTTAGACTCAGGCTCTTAGGGTTAGGGTTCGACTCAGGCTCTTAGGGTGAGGGTTAGACTCAGGCTCTTCGGGTTAGGGTTAGACTCAGGCTCTTAGGGTTAGGGTTAGACTCAGGCTCTTCGGGTTAGGGTTAGACTCAGGCTCTTCGGGTTAGGGTTAGACTCAGGCTCTTAGGGTTAGGGTCAGACTCAGGCTCTTAGGGTTAGGGTTAGACTCAGGCTCTTAGGGTGAGGGTTAGACTCAGGCTCTTAGGGTGAGGGTTAGACTCAGGCTCTTAGGGTTAGGGTTAGACTCAGGCTCTTAGGGTTAGGGTTAGACTCAGGCTCTTAGGGTTAGGGTTAGACTCAGGCTCTTAGGGTGAGGGTTAGACTCAGGCTCTTAGGGTTAGGGTTAGACTCAGGCTCTTCGGGTTAGGGTTAGACTCAGGCTCTTAGGGTTAGGGTTAGACTCAGGCTCTTAGGGTGAGGGTTAGTCTCAGGCTCTTAGGGTTAGACTCAGGCTCTTAGGGTTAGGGTTAGACTCAGGCTCTTAGGGTGAGGGTTAGACTCAGGCTCTTCGGGTTAGGGTTAGACTCAGGCTCTTAGGGTTAGGGTTAGACTCAGGCTCTTAGGGTTAGGGTTAGACTCAGGCTCTTAGGGTTAGGGTTAGACTCAGGCTCTTAGGGTGAGGGTTAGACTCAGGCTCTTAGGGTTAGGGTTAGACTCAGGCTCTTAGGGTTAGGGTTAGACTCAGGCTCTTAGGGTGAGGGTTAGACTCAGGCTCTTAGGGTTAGGGTTAGACTCAGGCTCTTAGGGTTAGGGTTAGACTCAGGCTCTTAGGGTTAGGGTTAGACTCAGGCTCTTAGGGTTAGGGTTAGACTCAGGCTCTTAGGGTGAGGGTTAGACTCAGGCTCTTAGGGTTAGGGTTAGACTCAGGCTCTTAGGGTTAGGGTTAGACTCAGGCTCTTAGGGTGAGGGTTAGACTCAGGCTCTTAGGGTTAGGGTTAGACTCAGGCTCTTAGGGTGAGGGTTAGACTCAGGCTCTTAGAGTTAGGGTTAGACTCAGGCTCTTAGGGTTAGGGTTAGACTCAGGCTCTTAGGGTTAGGGTTAGACTCAGGCTCTTCGGGTTAGGGTTAAACTCAGGCTCTTAGGGTTAGGGTTAGACTCAGGCTCTTAGGGTTAGGGTTAGACTCAGGCTCTTAGGGTTAGGGTTAGACTCAGGCTCTTAGGGTTAGGGTTAGACTCAGGCTCTTAGGGTTAGGGTTAGACTCAGGCTCTTAGGGTGAGGGTTAGACTCAGGCTCTTAGGGTGAGGGTTAGACTCAGGCTCTTAGGGTTAGGGTTAGACTCAGGCTCTTAGGGTTAGGGTTAAACTCAGGCTCTTAGGGTTAGGGTTAGACTCAGGCTCTTAGGGTGAGGGTTAGACTCAGGCTCTTAGGGTTAGGGTTAGACTCAGGCTCTTCGGGTTAGGGTTAGACTCAGGCTCTTAGGGTTAGGGTTAGACTCAGGCTCTTAGGGTGAGGGTTAGACTCAGGCTCTTAGGGTTAGGGTTACACTCAGGCTCTTAGGGTGAGGGTTACACTCAGGCTCTTAGGGTGAGGGTTACACTCAGGCTCTTCGGGTTAGGGTTAGACTCAGGCTCTTCGGGTTAGGGTTAGACTCAGGCTCTTCGGGTGAGGGTTAGACTCAGGCTCTTAGGGTGAGGGTTAGACTCAGGCTCTTAGGGTTAGGGTTAGACTCAGGCTCTTCGGGTTAGGGTTAGACTCAGGCTCTTCGGGTTAGGGTTAGACTCAGGCTCTTAGGGTGAGGGTTAGACTCAGGCTCTTAGGGTGAGGGTTACACTCAGGCTCTTCGGGTTAGGGTTAGACTCAGGCTCTTCGGGTTAGGGTTAGACTCAGGCTCTTCGGGTGAGGGTTAGACTCAGGCTCTTAGGGTTAGGGTTAGACTCAGGCTCTTCGGGTTAGGGTTAGACTCAGGCTCTTCGGGTTAGGGTTAGACTCAGGCTCTTAGGGTGAGGGTTAGACTCAGGCTCTTAGGGTTAGGGTTAGACTCAGGCTCTTAGGGTTAGGGTTATACTCAGGCTCTTAGGGTTAGGGTTAAACTCAGGCTCTTCGGGTTAGGGTTAGACTCAGGCTCTTAGGGTGAGGGTTAGACTCAGGCTCTTAGGGTGAGGGTTAGACTCAGGCTCTTAGGGTTAGGGTTAGACTCAGGCTCTTAGGGTTAGGGTTAGACTCAGGCTCTTAGGGTTAGGGTTAGACTCAGGCTCTTCGGGTTAGGGTTAGACTCAGGCTCTTAGGGTTAGGGTTAGACTCAGGCTCTTAGGGTTAGGGTTAGACTCAGGCTCTTAGGGTTAGGGTTAGACTCAGGCTCTTAGGGTTAGGGTTAGACTCAGGCTCTTCGGGTGAGGGTTAGACTCAGGCTCTTAGGGTTAGGGTTAGACTCAGGCTCTTAGGGTGAGGGTTAGACTCAGGCTCTTAGGGTTAGGGTTAGACTCAGGCTCTTCGGGTTAGGGTTAGACTCAGGCTCTTCGGGTTAGGGTTAGACTCAGGCTCTTCGGGTTAGGGTTAGACTCAGGCTCTTCGGGTTAGGGTTAGACTCAGGCTCTTAGGGTTAGGGTTAGACTCAGGCTCTTCGGGTTAGGGTTAGACTCAGGCTCTTAGGGTGAGGGTTAGACTCAGGCTCTTAGGGTGAGGGTTAGACTCAGGCTCTTAGGGTTAGTGTTAGACTCAGGCTCTTAGGGTGAGGGTTAGACTCAGGCTCTTCGGGTTAGGGTTAGACTCAGGCTCTTAGGGTTAGGGTTAGACTCAGGCTCTTCGGGTTAGGGTTAGACTCAGGCTCTTAGGGTTAGGGTTAGACTCAGGCTCTTCGGGTTAGGGTTAGACTCAGGCTCTTAGGGTTAGGGTTAGACTCAGGCTCTTCGGGTGAGGGTTAGACTCAGGCTCTTAGGGTTAGGGTTAAACTCAGGCTCTTCGGGTTAGGGTTAGACTCAGGCTCTTAGGGTTAGGGTTAGACTCAGGCTCTTCGGGTTAGGGTTAGACTCAGGCTCTTCGGGTTAGGGTTAGACTCAGGCTCTTAGAGTTAGGGTTAGACTCAGGCTCTTCGGGTTAGGGTTAGACTCAGGCTCTTAGGGTTAGGGTTAGACTCAGGCTCTTAGGGTTAGGGTTAGACTCAGGCTCTTAGGGTTAGGGTTAGACTCAGGCTCTTAGGGTTAGGGTTAGACTCAGGCTCTTAGGGTTAGGGTTAGACTCAGGCTCTTAGGGTGAGGGTTAGACTCAGGCTCTTAGGGTTAGGGTTCGACTCAGGCTCTTAGGGTGAGGGTTAGACTCAGGCTCTTAGGGTTAGGGTTAGACTCAGGCTCTTAGGGCTAGGGTTAGACTCAGGCTCTTAGGGTTAGGGTTAGACTCAGGCTCTTAGGGTGAGGGTTAGACTCAGGCTCTTCGGGTTAGGGTTAGACTCAGGCTCTTAGGGTTAGGGTTAGACTCAGGCTCTTAGGGTTAGGGTTAGACTCAGGCTCTTAGGGTGAGGGTTAGACTCAGGCTCTTAGGGTGAGGGTTAGACTCAGGCTCTTAGGGTTAGGGTTAGACTCAGGCTCTTAGGGTTAGGGTTAGACTCAGGCTCTTAGGGTTAGGGTTAGACTCAGGCTCTTAGGGTTAGGGTTAGACTCAGGCTCTTAGGGTTAGGGTTAGACTCAGGCTCTTAGGGTTAGGGTTAGACTCAGGCTCTTAGGGTTAGGGTTAGACTCAGGCTCTTAGGGCTAGGGTTAGACTCAGGCTCTTAGGGTTAGGGTTAGACTCAGGCTCTTAGGGTGAGGGTTAGACTCAGGCTCTTCGGGTTAGGGTTAGACTCAGGCTCTTAGGGTTAGGGTTAGACTCAGGCTCTTAGGGTTAGGGTTAGACTCAGGCTCTTAGGGTTAGGGTTAGACTCAGGCTCTTAGGGTGAGGGTTAGACTCAGGCTCTTAGGGTGAGGGTTAGACTCAGGCTCTTAGGGTGAGGGTTAGACTCAGGCTCTTCGGGTTAGGGTTAGACTCAGGCTCTTCGGGTTAGGGTTAGACTCAGGCTCTTCGGGTTAGGGTTAGACTCAGGCTCTTAGAGTTAGGGTTAGACTCAGGCTCTTCGGGTTAGGGTTAGACTCAGGCTCTTAGGGTTAGGGTTAGACTCAGGCTCTTAGGGTTAGGGTTAGACTCAGGCTCTTAGGGTGAGGGTTAGACTCAGGCTCTTAGGGTTAGGGTTAGACTCAGGCTCTTAGGGTTAGGGTTAGACTCAGGCTCTTAGGGTTAGGGTTAGACTCAGGCTCTTAGGGTGAGGGTTAGACTCAGGCTCTTCGGGTTAGGGTTCGACTCAGGCTCTTAGGGTTAGGGTTCGACTCAGGCTCTTCGGGTTAGGGTTAGACTCAGGCTCTTCGGGTTAGGGTTAGACTCAGGCTCTTAGGGTTAGGGTTAGACTCAGGCTCTTAGGGTGAGGGTTAGACTCAGGCTCTTCGGGTTAGGGTTAGACTCAGGCTCTTAGGGTGAGGGTTAGACTCAGGCTCTTAGGGTTAGGGTTAGACTCAGGCTCTTCGGGTTAGGGTTCGACTCAGGCTCTTAGGGTGAGGGTTAGACTCAGGCTCTTCGGGTTAGGGTTAGACTCAGGCTCTTAGGGTGAGGGTTAGACTCAGGCTCTTCGGGTTAGGGTTAGACTCAGGCTCTTAGGGTTAGGGTTAGACTCAGGCTCTTAGGGTTAGGGTTAGACTCAGGCTCTTAGGGTGAGGGTTAGACTCAGGCTCTTCGGGTTAGGGTTAAACTCAGGCTCTTAGGGTTAGGGTTAGACTCAGGCTCTTCGGGTTAGGGTTCGACTCAGGCTCTTAGGGTGAGGGTTAGACTCAGGCTCTTCGGGTTAGGGTTAGACTCAGGCTCTTAGGGTTAGGGTTAGACTCAGGCTCTTAGGGTTAGGGTTAGACTCAGGCTCTTAGGGTTAGGGTTAGACTCAGGCTCTTAGGGTGAGGGTTAGACTCAGGCTCTTAGGGTTAGGGTTCGACTCAGGCTCTTAGGGTGAGGGTTAGACTCAGGCTCTTAGGGTTAGGGTTCGACTCAGGCCCTTAGGGTGAGGGTTAGACTCAGGCTCTTCGGGTTAGGGTTAGACTCAGGCTCTTCGGGTTAGGGTTAGACTCAGGCTCTTAGGGTTAGGGTTAGACTCAGGCTCTTAGGGTGAGGGTTAGACTCAGGCTCTTAGGGTTAGGGTTAGACTCAGGCTCTTCGGGTTAGGGTTAGACTCAGGCTCTTAGGGTTAGGGTTAGACTCAGGCTCTTAGGGTTAGGGTTAGACTCAGGCTCTTAGGGTGAGGGTTAGACTCAGGCTCTTAGAATTAGGGTTAGACTCAGGCTCTTAGGGTTAGGGTTAGACTCAGGCTCTTAGGGTTAGGGTTAGACTCAGGCTCTTAGGGCTAGGGTTAGACTCAGGCTCTTAGGGTTAGGGTTAGACTCAGGCTCTTAGGGTGAGGGTTAGACTCAGGCTCTTCGGGTTAGGGTTAGACTCAGGCTCTTAGGGTTAGGGTTAGACTCAGGCTCTTAGGGTTAGGGTTAGACTCAGGCTCTTAGGGTTAGGGTTAGACTCAGGCTCTTCGGGTTAGGGTTACACTCAGGCTCTTAGGGTGAGGGTTAGACTCAGGCTCTTAGGGTTAGGGTTAGACTCAGGCTCTTCGGGTTAGGGTTAGACTCAGGCTCTTCGGGTTAGGGTTACACTCAGGCTCTTAGGGTTAGGGTTAGACTCAGGCTCTTAGGGTTAGACTCAGACTCAGGCTCTTAGGGTTAGGGTTAGACTCAGGCTCTTAGGGTTAGGGTTCGACTCAGGCTCTTAGGGTGAGGGTTAGACTCAGGCTCTTCGGGTTAGGGTTAGACTCAGGCTCTTAGGGTTAGGGTTAGACTCAGGCTCTTAGGGTGAGGGTTAGACTCAGGCTCTTCGGGTTAGGGTTAGACTCAGGCTCTTAGGGTTAGGGTTAGACTCAGGCTCTTAGGGTGAGGGTTAGACTCAGGCTCTTAGGGTTAGGGTCAGACTCAGGCTCTTAGGGTTAGGGTTAGACTCAGGCTCTTAGGGTGAGGGTTAGACTCAGGCTCTTAGGGTGAGGGTTAGACTCAGGCTCTTAGGGTTAGGGTTCGACTCAGGCTCTTAGGGTGAGGGTTAGACTCAGGCTCTTCGGGTTAGGGTTAGACTCAGGCTCTTAGGGTTAGGGTTAGACTCAGGCTCTTCGGGTTAGGGTTAGACTCAGGCTCTTCGGGTTAGGGTTAGACTCAGGCTCTTAGGGTTAGGGTCAGACTCAGGCTCTTAGGGTTAGGGTTAGACTCAGGCTCTTAGGGTGAGGGTTAGACTCAGGCTCTTAGGGTGAGGGTTAGACTCAGGCTCTTAGGGTTAGGGTTAGACTCAGGCTCTTAGGGTTAGGGTTAGACTCAGGCTCTTAGGGTTAGGGTTAGACTCAGGCTCTTAGGGTGAGGGTTAGACTCAGGCTCTTAGGGTTAGGGTTAGACTCAGGCTCTTCGGGTTAGGGTTAGACTCAGGCTCTTAGGGTTAGGGTTAGACTCAGGCTCTTAGGGTGAGGGTTAGTCTCAGGCTCTTAGGGTTAGACTCAGGCTCTTAGGGTTAGGGTTAGACTCAGGCTCTTAGGGTGAGGGTTAGACTCAGGCTCTTCGGGTTAGGGTTAGACTCAGGCTCTTAGGGTTAGGGTTAGACTCAGGCTCTTAGGGTTAGGGTTAGACTCAGGCTCTTAGGGTTAGGGTTAGACTCAGGCTCTTAGGGTTAGGGTTAGACTCAGGCTCTTAGGGTGAGGGTTAGACTCAGGCTCTTAGGGTTAGGGTTAGACTCAGGCTCTTAGGGTGAGGGTTAGACTCAGGCTCTTAGGGTTAGGGTTAGACTCAGGCTCTTAGGGTTAGGGTTAGACTCAGGCTCTTAGGGTTAGGGTTAGACTCAGGCTCTTAGGGTTAGGGTTAGACTCAGGCTCTTAGGGTGAGGGTTAGACTCAGGCTCTTAGGGTTAGGGTTAGACTCAGGCTCTTAGGGTTAGGGTTAGACTCAGGCTCTTAGGGTGAGGGTTAGACTCAGGCTCTTAGGGTTAGGGTTAGACTCAGGCTCTTAGGGTGAGGGTTAGACTCAGGCTCTTAGAATTAGGGTTAGACTCAGGCTCTTAGGGTTAGGGTTAGACTCAGGCTCTTAGGGTTAGGGTTAGACTCAGGCTCTTCGGGTTAGGGTTAAACTCAGGCTCTTAGGGTTAGGGTTAGACTCAGGCTCTTAGGGTTAGGGTTAGACTCAGGCTCTTAGGGTTAGGGTTAGACTCAGGCTCTTAGGGTTAGGGTTAGACTCAGGCTCTTAGGGTGAGGGTTAGACTCAGGCTCTTAGGGTGAGGGTTAGACTCAGGCTCTTAGGGTTAGGGTTAGACTCAGGCTCTTAGGGTTAGGGTTAAACTCAGGCTCTTAGGGTTAGGGTTAGACTCAGGCTCTTAGGGTGAGGGTTAGACTCAGGCTCTTAGGGTTAGGGTTAGACTCAGGCTCTTCGGGTTAGGGTTAGACTCAGGCTCTTAGGGTTAGGGTTAGACTCAGGCTCTTAGGGTGAGGGTTAGACTCAGGCTCTTAGGGTTAGGGTTACACTCAGGCTCTTAGGGTGAGGGTTACACTCAGGCTCTTAGGGTGAGGGTTACACTCAGGCTCTTCGGGTTAGGGTTAGACTCAGGCTCTTCGGGTTAGGGTTAGACTCAGGCTCTTCGGGTGAGGGTTAGACTCAGGCTCTTAGGGTGAGGGTTAGACTCAGGCTCTTAGGGTTAGGGTTAGACTCAGGCTCTTCGGGTTAGGGTTAGACTCAGGCTCTTCGGGTTAGGGTTAGACTCAGGCTCTTAGGGTGAGGGTTAGACTCAGGCTCTTAGGGTGAGGGTTACACTCAGGCTCTTCGGGTTAGGGTTAGACTCAGGCTCTTCGGGTTAGGGTTAGACTCAGGCTCTTCGGGTGAGGGTTAGACTCAGGCTCTTAGGGTTAGGGTTAGACTCAGGCTCTTCGGGTTAGGGTTAGACTCAGGCTCTTCGGGTTAGGGTTAGACTCAGGCTCTTAGGGTGAGGGTTAGACTCAGGCTCTTAGGGTTAGGGTTAGACTCAGGCTCTTAGGGTTAGGGTTAGACTCAGGCTCTTAGGGTTAGGGTTAAACTCAGGCTCTTCGGGTTAGGGTTAGACTCAGGCTCTTAGGGTGAGGGTTAGACTCAGGCTCTTAGGGTGAGGGTTAGACTCAGGCTCTTAGGGTTAGGGTTAGACTCAGGCTCTTAGGGTTAGGGTTAGACTCAGGCTCTTAGGGTTAGGGTTAGACTCAGGCTCTTAGGGTTAGGGTTAGACTCAGGCTCTTCGGGTTAGGGTTAGACTCAGGCTCTTCGGGTTAGGGTTACACTCAGGCTCTTAGGGTTAGGGTTAGACTCAGGCTCTTAGGGTTAGACTCAGACTCAGGCTCTTAGGGTTAGGGTTAGACTCAGGCTCTTAGGGTTAGGGTTCGACTCAGGCTCTTAGGGTGAGGGTTAGACTCAGGCTCTTCGGGTTAGGGTTAGACTCAGGCTCTTAGGGTTAGGGTTAGACTCAGGCTCTTAGGGTGAGGGTTAGACTCAGGCTCTTCGGGTTAGGGTTAGACTCAGGCTCTTAGGGTTAGGGTTAGACTCAGGCTCTTAGGGTGAGGGTTAGACTCAGGCTCTTAGGGTTAGGGTCAGACTCAGGCTCTTAGGGTTAGGGTTAGACTCAGGCTCTTAGGGTGAGGGTTAGACTCAGGCTCTTAGGGTGAGGGTTAGACTCAGGCTCTTAGGGTTAGGGTTCGACTCAGGCTCTTAGGGTGAGGGTTAGACTCAGGCTCTTCGGGTTAGGGTTAGACTCAGGCTCTTAGGGTTAGGGTTAGACTCAGGCTCTTCGGGTTAGGGTTAGACTCAGGCTCTTCGGGTTAGGGTTAGACTCAGGCTCTTAGGGTTAGGGTCAGACTCAGGCTCTTAGGGTTAGGGTTAGACTCAGGCTCTTAGGGTGAGGGTTAGACTCAGGCTCTTAGGGTGAGGGTTAGACTCAGGCTCTTAGGGTTAGGGTTAGACTCAGGCTCTTAGGGTTAGGGTTAGACTCAGGCTCTTAGGGTTAGGGTTAGACTCAGGCTCTTAGGGTGAGGGTTAGACTCAGGCTCTTAGGGTTAGGGTTAGACTCAGGCTCTTCGGGTTAGGGTTAGACTCAGGCTCTTAGGGTTAGGGTTAGACTCAGGCTCTTAGGGTGAGGGTTAGTCTCAGGCTCTTAGGGTTAGACTCAGGCTCTTAGGGTTAGGGTTAGACTCAGGCTCTTAGGGTGAGGGTTAGACTCAGGCTCTTCGGGTTAGGGTTAGACTCAGGCTCTTAGGGTTAGGGTTAGACTCAGGCTCTTAGGGTTAGGGTTAGACTCAGGCTCTTAGGGTTAGGGTTAGACTCAGGCTCTTAGGGTGAGGGTTAGACTCAGGCTCTTAGGGTGAGGGTTAGACTCAGGCTCTTAGGGTTAGGGTTAGACTCAGGCTCTTAGGGTGAGGGTTAGACTCAGGCTCTTAGGGTTAGGGTTAGACTCAGGCTCTTAGGGTTAGGGTTAGACTCAGGCTCTTAGGGTTAGGGTTAGACTCAGGCTCTTAGGGTTAGGGTTAGACTCAGGCTCTTAGGGTGAGGGTTAGACTCAGGCTCTTAGGGTTAGGGTTAGACTCAGGCTCTTAGGGTTAGGGTTAGACTCAGGCTCTTAGGGTGAGGGTTAGACTCAGGCTCTTAGGGTTAGGGTTAGACTCAGGCTCTTAGGGTGAGGGTTAGACTCAGGCTCTTAGAATTAGGGTTAGACTCAGGCTCTTAGGGTTAGGGTTAGACTCAGGCTCTTAGGGTTAGGGTTAGACTCAGGCTCTTCGGGTTAGGGTTAAACTCAGGCTCTTAGGGTTAGGGTTAGACTCAGGCTCTTAGGGTTAGGGTTAGACTCAGGCTCTTAGGGTTAGGGTTAGACTCAGGCTCTTAGGGTTAGGGTTAGACTCAGGCTCTTAGGGTTAGGGTTAGACTCAGGCTCTTAGGGTGAGGGTTAGACTCAGGCTCTTAGGGTGAGGGTTAGACTCAGGCTCTTAGGGTTAGGGTTAGACTCAGGCTCTTCGGGTTAGGGTTAAACTCAGGCTCTTAGGGTTAGGGTTAGACTCAGGCTCTTAGGGTGAGGGTTAGACTCAGGCTCTTAGGGTTAGGGTTAGACTCAGGCTCTTCGGGTTAGGGTTAGACTCAGGCTCTTAGGGTTAGGGTTAGACTCAGGCTCTTAGGGTGAGGGTTAGACTCAGGCTCTTAGGGTTAGGGTTACACTCAGGCTCTTAGGGTGAGGGTTACACTCAGGCTCTTAGGGTGAGGGTTACACTCAGGCTCTTCGGGTTAGGGTTAGACTCAGGCTCTTCGGGTTAGGGTTAGACTCAGGCTCTTCGGGTGAGGGTTAGACTCAGGCTCTTAGGGTGAGGGTTAGACTCAGGCTCTTAGGGTTAGGGTTAGACTCAGGCTCTTCGGGTTAGGGTTAGACTCAGGCTCTTCGGGTTAGGGTTAGACTCAGGCTCTTAGGGTGAGGGTTAGACTCAGGCTCTTAGGGTGAGGGTTACACTCAGGCTCTTCGGGTTAGGGTTAGACTCAGGCTCTTCGGGTTAGGGTTAGACTCAGGCTCTTCGGGTGAGGGTTAGACTCAGGCTCTTAGGGTTAGGGTTAGACTCAGGCTCTTCGGGTTAGGGTTAGACTCAGGCTCTTCGGGTTAGGGTTAGACTCAGGCTCTTAGGGTGAGGGTTAGACTCAGGCTCTTAGGGTTAGGGTTAGACTCAGGCTCTTAGGGTTAGGGTTAGACTCAGGCTCTTAGGGTTAGGGTTAAACTCAGGCTCTTCGGGTTAGGGTTAGACTCAGGCTCTTAGGGTGAGGGTTAGACTCAGGCTCTTAGGGTGAGGGTTAGACTCAGGCTCTTAGGGTTAGGGTTAGACTCAGGCTCTTAGGGTTAGGGTAAGACTCAGGCTCTTAGGGTTAGGGTTAGACTCAGGCTCTTCGGGTTAGGGTTAGACTCAGGCTCTTAGGGTTAGGGTTAGACTCAGGCTCTTAGGGTTAGGGTTAGACTCAGGCTCTTAGGGTTAGGGTTAGACTCAGGCTCTTAGGGTTAGGGTTAGACTCAGGCTCTTCGGGTGAGGGTTAGACTCAGGCTCTTAGGGTTAGGGTTAGACTCAGGCTCTTAGGGTGAGGGTTAGACTCAGGCTCTTAGGGTTAGGGTTAGACTCAGGCTCTTCGGGTTAGGGTTAGACTCAGGCTCTTCGGGTTAGGGTTAGACTCAGGCTCTTCGGGTTAGGGTTAGACTCAGGCTCTTCGGGTTAGGGTTAGACTCAGGCTCTTAGGGTTAGGGTTAGACTCAGGCTCTTCGGGTTAGGGTTAGACTCAGGCTCTTAGGGTGAGGGTTAGACTCAGGCTCTTAGGGTGAGGGTTAGACTCAGGCTCTTAGGGTTAGTGTTAGACTCAGGCTCTTAGGGTGAGGGTTAGACTCAGGCTCTTCGGGTTAGGGTTAGACTCAGGCTCTTAGGGTTAGGGTTAGACTCAGGCTCTTCGGGTTAGGGTTAGACTCAGGCTCTTAGGGTTAGGGTTAGACTCAGGCTCTTCGGGTTAGGGTTAGACTCAGGCTCTTAGGGTTAGGGTTAGACTCAGGCTCTTCGGGTGAGGGTTAGACTCAGGCTCTTAGGGTTAGGGTTAAACTCAGGCTCTTCGGGTTAGGGTTAGACTCAGGCTCTTAGGGTTAGGGTTAGACTCAGGCTCTTCGGGTTAGGGTTAGACTCAGGCTCTTCGGGTTAGGGTTAGACTCAGGCTCTTAGAGTTAGGGTTAGACTCAGGCTCTTCGGGTTAGGGTTAGACTCAGGCTCTTAGGGTTAGGGTTAGACTCAGGCTCTTAGGGTTAGGGTTAGACTCAGGCTCTTAGGGTTAGGGTTAGACTCAGGCTCTTAGGGTTAGGGTTAGACTCAGGCTCTTAGGGTGAGGGTTAGACTCAGGCTCTTAGGGTTAGGGTTCGACTCAGGCTCTTAGGGTGAGGGTTAGACTCAGGCTCTTAGGGTTAGGGTTAGACTCAGGCTCTTAGGGCTAGGGTTAGACTCAGGCTCTTAGGGTTAGGGTTAGACTCAGGCTCTTAGGGTGAGGGTTAGACTCAGGCTCTTCGGGTTAGGGTTAGACTCAGGCTCTTAGGGTTAGGGTTAGACTCAGGCTCTTAGGGTTAGGGTTAGACTCAGGCTCTTAGGGTGAGGGTTAGACTCAGGCTCTTAGGGTGAGGGTTAGACTCAGGCTCTTAGGGTTAGGGTTAGACTCAGGCTCTTAGGGTTAGGGTTAGACTCAGGCTCTTAGGGTTAGGGTTAGACTCAGGCTCTTAGGGTTAGGGTTAGACTCAGGCTCTTAGGGTTAGGGTTAGACTCAGGCTCTTAGGGTTAGGGTTAGACTCAGGCTCTTAGGGTTAGGGTTAGACTCAGGCTCTTAGGGCTAGGGTTAGACTCAGGCTCTTAGGGTTAGGGTTAGACTCAGGCTCTTAGGGTGAGGGTTAGACTCAGGCTCTTCGGGTTAGGGTTAGACTCAGGCTCTTAGGGTTAGGGTTAGACTCAGGCTCTTAGGGTTAGGGTTAGACTCAGGCTCTTAGGGTTAGGGTTAGACTCAGGCTCTTAGGGTGAGGGTTAGACTCAGGCTCTTAGGGTGAGGGTTAGACTCAGGCTCTTAGGGTGAGGGTTAGACTCAGGCTCTTCGGGTTAGGGTTAGACTCAGGCTCTTCGGGTTAGGGTTAGACTCAGGCTCTTCGGGTTAGGGTTAGACTCAGGCTCTTAGAGTTAGGGTTAGACTCAGGCTCTTCGGGTTAGGGTTAGACTCAGGCTCTTAGGGTTAGGGTTAGACTCAGGCTCTTAGGGTTAGGGTTAGACTCAGGCTCTTAGGGTGAGGGTTAGACTCAGGCTCTTAGGGTTAGGGTTAGACTCAGGCTCTTAGGGTTAGGGTTAGACTCAGGCTCTTAGGGTTAGGGTTAGACTCAGGCTCTTAGGGTGAGGGTTAGACTCAGGCTCTTCGGGTTAGGGTTCGACTCAGGCTCTTAGGGTTAGGGTTCGACTCAGGCTCTTCGGGTTAGGGTTAGACTCAGGCTCTTCGGGTTAGGGTTAGACTCAGGCTCTTAGGGTTAGGGTTAGACTCAGGCTCTTAGGGTGAGGGTTAGACTCAGGCTCTTCGGGTTAGGGTTAGACTCAGGCTCTTAGGGTGAGGGTTAGACTCAGGCTCTTAGGGTTAGGGTTAGACTCAGGCTCTTCGGGTTAGGGTTCGACTCAGGCTCTTAGGGTGAGGGTTAGACTCAGGCTCTTCGGGTTAGGGTTAGACTCAGGCTCTTAGGGTGAGGGTTAGACTCAGGCTCTTCGGGTTAGGGTTAGACTCAGGCTCTTAGGGTTAGGGTTAGACTCAGGCTCTTAGGGTTAGGGTTAGACTCAGGCTCTTAGGGTGAGGGTTAGACTCAGGCTCTTCGGGTTAGGGTTAAACTCAGGCTCTTAGGGTTAGGGTTAGACTCAGGCTCTTCGGGTTAGGGTTCGACTCAGGCTCTTAGGGTGAGGGTTAGACTCAGGCTCTTCGGGTTAGGGTTAGACTCAGGCTCTTAGGGTTAGGGTTAGACTCAGGCTCTTAGGGTGAGGGTTAGACTCAGGCTCTTAGGGTTAGGGTTAGACTCAGGCTCTTCGGGTTAGGGTTAGACTCAGGCTCTTCGGGTTAGGGTTAGACTCAGGCTCTTAGGGTGAGGGTTAGACTCAGGCTCTTAGGGTGAGGGTTAGACTCAGGCTCTTAGGGTTAGGGTTAGACTCAGGCTCTTCGGGTTAGGGTTCGACTCAGGCTCTTAGGGTGAGGGTTAGACTCAGGCTCTTCGGGTTAGGGTTAGACTCAGGCTCTTAGGGTTAGGGTTAGACTCAGGCTCTTAGGGTGAGGGTTAGACTCAGGCTCTTAGGGTTAGGGTTAGACTCAGGCTCTTCGGGTTAGGGTTCGACTCAGGCTCTTAGGGTTAGGGTTAGACTCAGGCTCTTAGGGTGAGGGTTAGACTCAGGCTCTTAGGGTTAGGGTTAGACTCAGGCTCTTAGGGTTAGGGTTAGACTCAGGCTCTTAGGGTGAGGGTTAGACTCAGGCTCTTCGGGTTAGGGTTAGACTCAGGCTCTTAGGGTTAGGGTTAGACTCAGGCTCTTAGGGTTAGGGTTAGACTCAAGCTCTTAGGGTTAGGGTTAGACTCAGGCTCTTAGGGTGAGGGTTAGACTCAGGCTCTTAGGGTTAGGGTTAGACTCAGGCTCTTAGGGTTAGGGTTAGACTCAGGCTCTTAGGGTTAGGGTTAGACTCAGGCTCTTAGGGTGAGGGTTAGACTCAGGCTCTTAGGGTGAGGGTTAGACTCAGGCTCTTAGGGTTAGGGTTCGACTCAGGCTCTTAGGCTTAGGGTTCGACTCAGGCTCTTCGGGTTAGGGTTAGACTCAGGCTCTTAGGGTTAGGGTTAGACTCAGGCTCTTAGGGTGAGGGTTAGACTCAGGCTCTTAGGGTGAGGGTTAGACTCAGGCTCTTCGGGTTAGGGTTCGACTCAGGCTCTTAGGGTGAGGGTTAGACTCAGGCTCTTCGGGTTAGGGTTAGACTCAGGCTCTTAGGGTGAGGGTTAGACTCAGGCTCTTCGGGTTAGGGTTAGACTCAGGCTCTTAGGGTTAGGGTTAGACTCAGGCTCTTCGGGTTAGGGTTAGACTCAGGCTCTTAGGGTGAGGGTTAGACTCAGGCTCTTAGGGTGAGGGTTAGACTCAGGCTCTTAGGGTTAGGGTTAGACTCAGGCTCTTCGGGTTAGGGTTACACTCAGGCTCTTAGGGTGAGGGTTAGACTCAGGCTCTTCGGGTTAGGGTTAGACTCAGGCTCTTCGGGTTAGGGTTAGACTCAGGCTCTTAGGGTGAGGGTTAGACTCAGGCTCTTCGGGTTAGGGTTAGACTCAGGCTCTTAGGGTTAGGGTTAGACTCAGGCTCTTCGGGTTAGGGTTAGACTCAGGCTCTTAGGGTTAGGGTTAGACTCAGGCTCTTAGGGTGAGGGTTAGACTCAGGCTCTTAGGGTTAGGGTTAGACTCAGGCTCTTCGGGTTAGGGTTCGACTCAGGCTTAGGGTGAGGGTTAGACTCAGGCTCTTCGGGTTAGGGTTAGACTCAGGCTCTTAGGGTTAGGGTTAGACTCAGGCTCTTAGGGTGAGGGTTAGACTCAGGCTCTTAGGGTTAGGGTTAGACTCAGGCTCTTCGGGTTAGGGTTCGACTCAGGCTCTTAGGGTTAGGGTTAGACTCAGGCTCTTAGGGTGAGGGTTAGACTCAGGCTCTTAGGGTGAGGGTTAGACTCAGGCTCTTAGGGTTAGGGTTAGACTCAGGCTCTTAGGGTTAGGGTTAGACTCAGGCTCTTAGGGTTAGGGTTAGACTCAGGCTCTTAGGGTTAGGGTTAGACTCAGGCTCTTCGGGTTAGGGTTAGACTCAGGCTCTTAGGGTGAGGGTTAGACTCAGGCTCTTAGGGTGAGGGTTAGACTCAGGC
>NW_027660087.1:0-64000 GCF_963210335.1 Falco punctatus
ACTTTCTCGGGTGAACGTCTTTTGTCTTTGAGCAGTGCGACAGGCGGTTTGCAAACGGCACAAGTCTCTGCTTTTGAAAAATCAACTCAGACTCTGTAAGCACTTTAGATGGGGCACTTTGTGTTTCAGAGAAACAAAACCAACGCTGAGTCTTTCCTTGAACGACACAGGCCTGTTCACCTTTAAATCAGAGAAACAACGGACGTGGTTCTGATCTCTCAAGGAATCTTTACTTTCCAACAGACTGCACCGTCAGGATCAACAAAGCAGTTTCCTACCGTTTCGCCAGCGAGCCAGAGGACTGTCTCGAGACTAAGTTTCCTTGAACAAACACCGAAGAGATCTTCAAGACTCGGTCCAAATGGCTCCGTCAACCTTGAAATCGTAGTCCCCTTCAGCTCCACACCGCTTCATTCTGGGAACGCCCGCTAGAAAAAAAAGGAACAGTTTATTCAGTGTAACGATTCGATTGGTATACAAGCCTTCAAGGCTCCCAAGACCAAGCCTAAGAGGGTCAGGACCGTGCATGTTTGTACTCGCAGTGAAGCTCAACACCTTAGGCAACCCTCAGCCGAGACAAAGGTGAAAAACTCACCGGCGCCGAACGTTTCCTCGTCTGTAAGCTGCCCATCCTTAGCATGCAGGACTCCACATTCAAAATTCACAGGTCCCGGAGAAAGAAAACCAAAAACTACAGGACAAACAGACAATCAAACAAAAGACCTCAAATAAGGTTTCCTCTAAGGACTGTTAGATACATCTTTTGTACACGACCTACGCACGGCAACATACGCTTCGTACCAGCTCCGTTACATGCTCAAGTAGCAGACGCCTCAGACTCTGCTTTCCATCACAGATTACGATTTTTTGATGACGTTACTAAAGCTGGTCATCTATTAGTACGATAGGTTATGCCAGTGCCTGAAATGATTTTCGATCTCAGACGCTGCACAGAAACGCCGCAGTTTTTCACTGCAATAAGCAATTGATACCTCAGTCGGTACACGTCACCGAGTGAGTGCTAGGAGTGAAAAGTTTACATTTACCTCTCGCTCTTCGACAGCCAATGAATCCGGTAAACAAAACAACATCTTTAGCACACCGGTACCGAAGACACAGCGCAAAACCCCCCGTTAATGTGCTCCTGTATTTGTTTTAATTTCAAAGTAGCCACTTCAACTGATAAAGACAGCCGATTCTCTACCTGTAACTCTACTCCTCCTTATTATCCTGCTACAGAAAGAAACAAACCGCTAGCATTTCTACGTAACGACTTATTTTTCCAGAGAAGAATAAAAAGCCACAACCGACCAACCAAAAAAAAAAAACCAAACAGAAACAAAACAAACAAAAAAACCAAACCCCCAAAACAACTCACCTCCTACCTTCTGTGTCCCAGGATGAAAAGTTTCCTTCGGGTTCTTCCCAAATTTGTCATGACCCACAGGACTGAAATGCAAACGAAATACTGCTTTAGAGGAGAGCGAGCACACACCTCGACATTAAACCATGAACTGGCTGTAGTCGGAATCGATTGCGAGAAGAATCGTTCAAAGAGCCTCGCTGACGTGGAATTTTTTGCGGAAGAGCCATTTATTTCCCACACGACTAACCGCTGAGACTTCTTAAACTTCTTTCTGATTTTAAAAACAGAAACAACTAGGACCCTGCACGGAGATCACTTTTAAGCGTACCGTATTTACTTAGGAAGCACAGAACTTTATTCCCTCGTCCTTCGCTTCGGCTTTCTACGTAACTGTCGTGAGCGTTTTAGGAAGACTCGGTAACCTATCCTATTTCATAAGCTTCTCTTCCATCCCTTTGAAAACAACTCCAGGCACGTCAAATGAAAAACGAGCTGCTCGGCGTCAGGCTCGTACCCCAAAGATCCACAAGCAAGACCAGCTGCCTCGCTCAACGGAAAGACCTCACGTACAGCATTTCTTCCCAACTCGTGTTTCTACGTGACTGTCATTTTCGCCCCTTTTTTTTCCCCTACCGTGAATTTCTGGAGCTGCGCAGCACGCCACGGAGTGCCAAATGCAGTCTGTCTGAGGCACACCGAGCTGACACGGAGGTCACATCCGATGCGCCTCTCCATCATCGCTTACGCTAGGCCACCACGCCGACAGGATCTCCCGTAGTTCCCTTCGAAAGCAATTAAAAGGCTGAGATTAATTTAATTGACAAAAAAGCAGGTTTGTCGTGCAGCTGAAATTCGTTGACATAGTCGGTACCGAAACTCACGCTGGCTGTGAACGGGGTGAAATGGCAAAGGACCATCAGCCAGGCCCGAGGGAAGGCTCAAAGGCTGTACAAGCTAAAGAACAGCCAGGGAAGGGATTTTAGTCCGAGCCCAGGCGGGCAAAAGGAGATGACGTTAGTCCTGCTGCCTGCAGGCGTGTGGGAAAATCACCCTGAGGTGGTGGTGGGGGGGGAACTCGAGAAAATTGCGTCCTAACGGAAGCAGGGTATTACGGAGAGCTTTTTTTAGGGTAGGATACAGCTACAGCCTCGAGGACGGTCGGCACGCACACAGCCTGTACCGCCACCGCTCCCTAAGCAGCGGCTCGGCGCACGCCGACAGCGGTGACGGAGGACGAGCTTAAGGCAAAAAGCCAAAAGCAAACCCCTCAAAGCCCAGAACCGTTCTCAGGAACGCAGGAGTTAAGCCTAAAAGCGGTTGAAAGCTGCCTCCTACCTCTTCCCCCTCCGAGACCGGCACGTTTCCTCGCGATCCCTTTTCGCAAACAAAAGACGGACGCCTGCGGTATCAGCTTGGTCCCGAAGCACCACGACGCGCTTGCTGGCTACACGCTCTCTTCTGACAAGGCTGACAGCTTCTCCGCACGCGACAGCCGAGGCCCTGTGAAACACGAGGAAGGCAAACACCGGTAACGTCTCGCAGGGGTCAGGAGGAAGTCAGGATGCACTCCATTCGGAGCCCGACGCGTTACCCAAAGGAATTACCCCAGCAGAACAAGAGGCAGGAACGATCGGTAGACAGGCAGACAACATGCACGGCAGCGATACCCCCGTCAGACTTGCAGGGCGCTTCCAGTCCCAGCCGGCTGCCGCGGCTCAGGCCGGCGGCTGGGGGAAAGACAAAGCCCCGCGCAGAGCTGCGGCGGCTGCCCGGGCAGCCCAGAGGCGGCGGGGGGGGGGGGGGGGCGGCAGGTCGCCGCGGGCCGACCCCTCCCTCTCCCGGGCCCCGCCAGGCCGCCACAAGCGGCGAGCACCGGGGCCGCCCCGCCGCCGCTCCTCGCCTCCTCGCTGAGGTAGCGGCGCAGCCCCGAGAGACAAAAAAAAAAAAAAACAAAAAAAAAAACCCAGCCCAAAATAGGCAGCACCGTGAGGAGCCCGCTGACCACCGTCGCTGCCGGGGAGACGAGAACGGCCGGCAGCCCCGCCGGTCCCGGGCCGGGCCGGGCCGCCCGCCTCAGCCCGCCCGCCGCCGGCACCAGGCGCTCCCCGCCGCGGCCGAGCGCCGGCCCGCCGCCCGCCCCCCCCCCCCCTTCGGCCGCTGCCCGCCGGCCCCCGCCCGCCCTCAGGCCGAGCGCTCACCCAGCGCGCCGCCGCACGTCCCGGCCCGAAAGTCTTCCAGGCTGCCGGCGAAGGCTCCGCACCGCCACGGGCGCGGCGGCGCGCCGCGCGGGCTGGAAATGAACCCCACTTCCGGGGCCGTCTGCGTAACCCGTACGTGCGAGGCCGAAGCCCCGCCCCTAGGGGGCAAGCCGTTTCCGCGCACGCGCAAAAGCGGAATTGCGTCATACGCATGCGACGCCGCCGGAGACCACGCCCCCTTTGGCTTCAGTCCGGCACTGCGCATGCGCTGCCCTTAGTTTTGCCAGTACCTCTTCTGCGCATGCGCAGAAGCGGAATTGCGTCATACGCATGCGACGCCGCCGGAGACCACGCCCCCTTTGGCTTCAAGCCGGCACTGCGCATGCGCTGCCCTTAGTTTTGCCAGTACCTCTTCTGCGCATGCGCAGAAGCGGAATTGCGTCATCACCACGCGACTACTCCCCCCAGACCACGCCCCCTTTGGCTTCAAGCCCCGTCTGCGCATGCGCTGCCCTTACTCTGCAGGGCGGCCACGCTGCTGCCGCCTGGCGAAAAAATTTCGGTACTGCAGCCAGTCTACCTAACAGACTGCACCCTTTATTAGACGAATGGAAGCGAGAAGGGAACTCTGCCCACGGCCCCTTAGCAAGTCGCCCGGCTTCACATCTCGCTGGATCAACTTCTTCCAGTGAACATATTCAATTCAACCAGTCTAGAGAAAAAGAGAAAAAAAAAAAAAAAAAAAAAAGAAAAAACAAAAGAATCACTCGAGAGACCAGGCATACACTTTTTTTTTTTTTTTTCCTTATAAAAACACCAGCAACATTGTCTTCACGATAAAAGAGGCAATGAAACCTTTTCTTGTCAAATGTAAGGGCACTAAAGAGAAGGTAATTCGACAGACAAGACATAAACCTCTCCAGCTCTTTCCCCACGTCTATTTGGCATTCGTTTCCAAAAACTTTCTCGGGTGAACGTCTTTTGTCTTTGAGCAGTGCGACAGGCGGTTTGCAAACGGCACAAGTCTCTGCTTTTGAAAAATCAACTCAGACTCTGTAAGCACTTTAGATGGGGCACTTTGTGTTTCAGAGAAACAAAACCAACGCTGAGTCTTTCCTTGAACGACACAGGCCTGTTCACCTTTAAATCAGAGAAACAACGGACGTGGTTCTGATCTCTCAAGGAATCTTTACTTTCCAACAGACTGCACCGTCAGGATCAACAAAGCAGTTTCCTACCGTTTCGCCAGCGAGCCAGAGGACTGTCTCGAGACTAAGTTTCCTTGAACAAACACCGAAGAGATCTTCAAGACTCGGTCCAAATGGCTCCGTCAACCTTGAAATCGTAGTCCCCTTCAGCTCCACACCGCTTCATTCTGGGAACGCCCGCTAGAAAAAAAAGGAACAGTTTATTCAGTGTAACGATTCGATTGGTATACAAGCCTTCAAGGCTCCCAAGACCAAGCCTAAGAGGGTCAGGACCGTGCATGTTTGTACTCGCAGTGAAGCTCAACACCTTAGGCAACCCTCAGCCGAGACAAAGGTGAAAAACTCACCGGCGCCGAACGTTTCCTCGTCTGTAAGCTGCCCATCCTTAGCATGCAGGACTCCACATTCAAAATTCACAGGTCCCGGAGAAAGAAAACCAAAAACTACAGGACAAACAGACAATCAAACAAAAGACCTCAAATAAGGTTTCCTCTAAGGACTGTTAGATACATCTTTTGTACACGACCTACGCACGGCAACATACGCTTCGTACCAGCTCCGTTACATGCTCAAGTAGCAGACGCCTCAGACTCTGCTTTCCATCACAGATTACGATTTTTTGATGACGTTACTAAAGCTGGTCATCTATTAGTACGATAGGTTATGCCAGTGCCTGAAATGATTTTCGATCTCAGACGCTGCACAGAAACGCCGCAGTTTTTCACTCCAATAAGCAATTGATACCTCAGTCGGTACACGTCACCGAGTGAGTGCTAGGAGTGAAAAGTTTACATTTACCTCTCGCTCTTCGACAGCCAATGAATCCTGTAAACAAAACAACATCTTTAGCACACCGGTACCGAAGACACAGCGCAAAACCCCCCGTTAATGTGCTCCTGTATTTGTTTTAATTTCAAAGTAGCCACTTCAACTGATAAAGACAGCCGATTCTCTACCTGTAACTCTACTCCTCCTTATTATCCTGCTACAGAAAGAAACAAACCGCTAGCATTTCTACGTAACGACTTATTTTTCCAGAGAAGAATAAAAAGCCACAACCGACCAACCAAAAAAAAAAACCAAACAGAAACAAAACAAACAAAAAAACCAAACCCCCAAAACAACTCACCTCCTACCTTCTGTGTCCCAGGATGAAAAGTTTCCTTCGGGTTCTTCCCAAATTTGTCATGACCCACAGGACTGAAATGCAAACGAAATACTGCTTTAGAGGAGAGCGAGCACACACCTCGACATTAAACCATGAACTGGCTGTAGTCGGAATCGATTGCGAGAAGAATCGTTCAAAGAGCCTCGCTGACGTGGAATTTTTTGCGGAAGAGCCATTTATTTCCCACACGACTAACCGCTGAGACTTCTTAAACTTCTTTCTGATTTTAAAAACAGAAACAACTAGGACCCTGCACGGAGATCACTTTTAAGCGTACCGTATTTACTTAGGAAGCACAGAACTTTATTCCCTCGTCCTTCGCTTCGGCTTTCTACGTAACTGTCGTGAGCGTTTTAGGAAGACTCGGTAACCTATCCTATTTCATAAGCTTCTCTTCCATCCCTTTGAAAACAACTCCAGGCACGTCAAATGAAAAACGAGCTGCTCGGCGTCAGGCTCGTACCCCAAAGATCCACAAGCAAGACCAGCTGCCTCGCTCAACGGAAAGCCCTCACGTACAGCATTTCTTCCCAACTCGTGTTTCAGCGCGACTGTCATTTTCGCCCCTTTTTTTTCCCCTACCGTGAATTTCTGGAGCTGCGCAGCACGCCACGGAGTGCCAAATGCAGTCTGTCTGAGGCACACCGAGCTGACACGGAGGTCACATCCGATGCGCCTCTCCATCATCGCTTACGCTAGGCCACCACGCCGACAGGATCTCCTGTAGTTCCCTTCGAAAGCAATTAAAAGGCTGAGATTAATTTAATTGACAAAAAAGCAGGTTTGTCGTGCAGCTGAAATTCGTTGACATAGTCGGTACCGAAACTCACGCTGGCTGTGAACGGGGTGAAATGGCAAAGGACCATCAGCCAGGCCCGAGGGAAGGCTCAAAGGCTGTACAAGCTAAAGAACAGCCAGGGAAGGGATTTTAGTCCGAGCCCAGGCGGGCAAAAGGAGATGACGTTAGTCCTGCTGCCTGCAGGCGTGTGGGAAAATCACCCCGGGGTGGGGGGGGAACTCGAGAAAATTGCGTCCTAACGGAAGCAGGGTATTACGGAGAGCTTTTTTTAGGGTAGGATACAGCTACAGCCTCGAGGACGGTCGGCACGCACACAGCCTGTACCGCCACCGCTCCCTAAGCAGCGGCTCGGCGCACGCCGACAGCGGTGACGGAGGACGAGCTTAAGGCAAAAAGCCAAAAGCAAACCCCTCAAAGCCCAGAACCGTTCTCAGGAACGCAGGAGTCAAGCCTAAAAGCGGTTGAAAGCTGCCTCCTACCTCTTCCCCCTCCGAGACCGGCACGTTTCCTCGCGATCCCTTTTCGCAAACAAAAGACGGACGCCTGCGGTATCAGCTTGGTCCCGAAGCACCACGACGCGCTTGCTGGCTACACGCTCTCTTCTGACAAGGCTGACAGCTTCTCCGCACGCGACAGCCGAGGCCCTGTGAAACACGAGGAAGGCAAACACCGGTAACGTCTCGCAGGGGTCAGGAGGAAGTCAGGATGCACTCCATTCGGAGCCCGACGCGTTACCCAAAGGAATTACCCCAGCAGAACAAGAGGCAGGAACGATCGGTAGACAGGCAGACAACATGCACGGCAGCGATACCCCCGTCAGACTTGCAGGGCGCTTCCAGACCCAGCCCGCTGCCGCGGCTCAGGCCGGCGGCTGGGGGAAAGACAAAGCCCCGCGCAGAGCTGCGGCGGCTGCCCGGGCAGCCCAGAGGCGGCGGGGGGGGGGCGGCAGGTCGCCGCGGGCCGACCCCTCCCCTCTCCCGGGCCCCGCCAGGCCGCCACAAGCGGCGAGCACCGGGGCCGCCCCGCCGCCGCTCCTCGCCTCCTCGCTGAGGTAGCGGCGCAGCCCCGAGAGACAAAAAAAAAAAAAAAACCCAGCCCAAAATAGGCAGCACCGTGAGGAGCCCGCTGACCACCGTCGCTGCCGGGGAGACGAGAACGGCCGGCAGCCCCGCCGGTCCCGGGCCGGGCCGGGCCGCCCGCCTCAGCCCGCCCGCCGCCGGCACCAGGCGCTCCCCGCCGCGGCCGAGCGCCGGCCCGCCGCCCGCCCCCCCCCCCCCTTCGGCCGCTGCCCGCCGGCCCCCGCCCGCCCTCAGGCCGAGCGCTCACCCAGCGCGCCGCCGCACGTCCCGGCCCGAAAGTCTTCCAGGCTGCCGGCGAAGGCTCCGCACCGCCACGGGCGCGGCGGCGCGCCGCGCGGGCTGGAAATGAACCCCACTTCCGGGGCCGTCTGCGTAACCCGTACGTGCGAGGCCGAAGCCCCGCCCCTAGGGGGCAAGCCGTTTCCGCGCACGCGCAAAAGCGGAATTGCGTCATACGCATGCGACGCCGCCGGAGACCACGCCCCCTTTGGCTTCAAGCCGGCACTGCGCATGCGCTGCCCTTAGTTTTGCCAGTACCTCTTCTGCGCATGCGCGAAAACGGAATTGCGTCATACGCATGCGACGCCGCCGGAGACCACGCCCCCTTTGGCTTCAAGCCGGCACTGCGCATGCGCTGCCCTTAGTTTTGCCAGTACCTCTTCTGCGCATGCGCAGAAGCGGAATTGCGTCATCACCACGCGACTACTCCCCCCAGACCACGCCCCCTTTGGCTTCAAGCCCCGTCTGCGCATGCGCTGCCCTTACTCTGCAGGGCGGCCACGCTGCTGCCGCCTGGCGAAAAAATTTGGGTACTGCAGCCAGTCTACCTAACAGACTGCACCCTTTATTAGACGAATGGAAGCGAGAAGGGAACTCTGCCCACGGCCCCTTAGCAAGTCGCCCGGCTTCACATCTCGCTGGATCAACTTCTTCCAGTGAACATATTCAATTCAACCAGTCTAGAGAAAAAGAGAAAAAAAAAAAAAAAAAAAAAGAAAAAACAAAAGAATCACTCGAGAGACCAGGCATACACTTTTTTTTTTTTTTTTCCTTATAAAAACACCAGCAACATTGTCTTCACGATAAAAGAGGCAATGAAACCTTTTCTTGTCAAATGTAAGGGCACTAAAGAGAAGGTAATTCGACAGACAAGACATAAACCTCTCCAGCTCTTTCCCCACGTCTATTTGGCATTCGTTTCCAAAAACTTTCTCGGGTGAACGTCTTTTGTCTTTGAGCAGTGCGACAGGCGGTTTGCAAACGGCACAAGTCTCTGCTTTTGAAAAATCAACTCAGACTCTGTAATCACTTTAGATGGGGCACTTTGTGTTTCAGAGAAACAAAACCAACGCTGAGTCTTCCCTTGAACGACACAGGCCTGTTCACCTTTAAATCAGAGAAACAACGGACGTGGTTCTGATCCCTCAAGGAATCTGTACTTTCCAACAGACTGCACCGTCAGGATCAACAAAGCAGTTTCCTACCGTTTCGCCAGCGAGCCAGAGGACTGTCTCGAGACTAAGTTTCCTTGAACAAACACCGAAGAGATCTTCAAGACTCGGTCCAAATGGCTCCGTCAACCTTGAAATCGTAGTCCCCTTCAGCTCCACACCGCTTCATTCTGGGAACGCCCGCTAGAAAAAAAAGAAACAGTTTATTCAGTGTAACGATTCGATTGGTATACAAGCCTTCAAGGCTCCCAAGACCAAGCCTAAGAGGGTCAGGACCGTGCATGTTTGTACTCGCAGTGAAGCTCAACACCTTAGGCAACCCTCAGCCGAGACAACGGTGAAAAACTCACCGGCGCCGAACGTTTCCTCGTCTGTAAGCTGCCCATCCTTAGCATGCAGGACTCCACATTCAAAATTCACAGGTCCCGGAGAAAGAAAACCAAAAACTACAGGACAAACAGACAATCAAACAAAAGACCTCAAATAAGGTTTCCTCTAAGGACTGTTAGATACATCTTTTGTACACGACCTACGCACGGCAACATACGCTTCGTACCAGCTCCGTTACATGCTCAAGTAGCAGACGCCTCAGACTCTGCTTTCCATCACAGATTACGATTTTTTGATGACGTTACTAAAGCTGGTCATCTATTCGTACGATAGGTTATGCCAGTGCCTGAAATGATTTTCGATCTCAGACGCTGCACAGAAACGCCGCAGTTTTTCACTGCAATAAGCAATTGATACCTCAGTCGGTACACGTCACCGAGTGAGTGCTAGGAGTGAAAAGTTTACATTTACCTCTCGCTCTTCGACAGCCAATGAATCCGGTAAACAAAACAACATCTTTAGCACACCGGTACCGAAGACACAGCGCAAAACCCCCCGTTAATGTGCTCCTGTATTTGTTTTAATTTCAAAGTAGCCACTTCAACTGATAAAGACAGCCGATTCTCTACCTGTAACTCTACTCCTCCTTATTATCCTGCTACAGAAAGAAACAAACCGCTAGCATTTCTACGTAACGACTTATTTTTCCAGAGAAGAATAAAAAGCCACAACCGACCAACCAAAAAAAAAAAACCAAACAGAAACAAAACAAACAAAAAAAAAAAACCCCCAAAACAACTCACCTCCTACCTTCTGTGTCCCAGGATGAAAAGTTTCCTTCGGGTTCTTCCCAAATTTGTCGTGACCCACAGGACTGAAATGCAAACGAAATACTGCTTTAGAGGAGAGCGAGCACACACCTCGACATTAAACCATGAACTGGCTGTAGTCGGAATCGATTGCGAGAAGAATCGTTCAAAGAGCCTCGCTGACGTGGAATTTTTTGCGGAAGAGCCATTTATTTCCCACACGACTAACCGCTGAGACTTCTTAAACTTCTTTCTGATTTTAAAAACAGAAACAACTAGGACCCTGCACGGAGATCACTTTTAAGCGTACCGTATTTACTTAGGAAGCACAGAACTTTATTCCCTCGTCCTTCGCTTCGGCTTTCTACGTAACTGTCGTGAGCGTTTTAGGAAGACTCGGTAACCTATCCTATTTCATAAGCTTCTCTTCCATCCCTTTGAAAACAACTCCAGGCACGTCAAATGAAAAACGAGCTGCTCGGCGTCAGGCTCGTACCCCAAAGATCCACAAGCAAGACCAGCTGCCTCGCTCAACGGAAAGACCTCACGTACAGCATTTCTTCCCAACTCGTGTTTCTACGTGACTGTCATTTTCGCCCCTTTTTTTTCCCCTACCGTGAATTTCTGGAGCTGCGCAGCACGCCACGGAGTGCCAAATGCAGTCTGTCTGAGGCACACCGAGCTGACACGGAGGTCACATCCGATGCGCCTCTCCATCATCGCTTACGCTAGGCCACCACGCCGACAGGATCTCCCGTAGTTCCCTTCGAAAGCAATTAAAAGGCTGAGATTAATTTAATTGACAAAAAAGCAGGTTTGTCGTGCAGCTGAAATTCGTTGACATAGTCGGTACCGAAACTCACGCTGGCTGTGAACGGGGTGAAATGGCAAAGGACCATCAGCCAGGCCCGAGGGAAGGCTCAAAGGCTGTACAAGCTAAAGAACAGCCAGGGAAGGGATTTTAGTCCGAGCCCAGGCGGGCAAAAGGAGATGACGTTAGTCCTGCTGCCTGCAGGCGTGTGGGAAAATCACCCTGAGGTGGTGGTGGGGGGGGAACTCGAGAAAATTGCGTCCTAACGGAAGCAGGGTATTACGGAGAGCTTTTTTTAGGGTAGGATACAGCTACAGCCTCGAGGACGGTCGGCACGCACACAGCCTGTACCGCCACCGCTCCCTAAGCAGCGGCTCGGCGCACGCCGACAGCGGTGACGGAGGACGAGCTTAAGGCAAAAAGCCAAAAGCAAACCCCTCAAAGCCCAGAACCGTTCTCAGGAACGCAGGAGTTAAGCCTAAAAGCGGTTGAAAGCTGCCTCCTACCTCTTCCCCCTCCGAGACCGGCACGTTTCCTCGCGATCCCTTTTCGCAAACAAAAGACGGACGCCTGCGGTATCAGCTTGGTCCCGAAGCACCACGACGCGCTTGCTGGCTACACGCTCTCTTCTGACAAGGCTGACAGCTTCTCCGCACGCGACAGCCGAGGCCCTGTGAAACACGAGGAAGGCAAACACCGGTAACGTCTCGCAGGGGTCAGGAGGAAGTCAGGATGCACTCCATTCGGAGCCCGACGCGTTACCCAAAGGAATTACCCCAGCAGAACAAGAGGCAGGAACGATCGGTAGACAGGCAGACAACATGCACGGCAGCGATACCCCCGTCAGACTTGCAGGGCGCTTCCAGTCCCAGCCGGCTGCCGCGGCTCAGGCCGGCGGCTGGGGGAAAGACAAAGCCCCGCGCAGAGCTGCGGCGGCTGCCCGGGCAGCCCAGAGGCGGCGGGGGGGGGGGGGGGCGGCAGGTCGCCGCGGGCCGACCCCTCCCTCTCCCGGGCCCCGCCAGGCCGCCACAAGCGGCGAGCACCGGGGCCGCCCCGCCGCCGCTCCTCGCCTCCTCGCTGAGGTAGCGGCGCAGCCCCGAGAGACAAAAAAAAAAAAAAACAAAAAAAAAAACCCAGCCCAAAATAGGCAGCACCGTGAGGAGCCCGCTGACCACCGTCGCTGCCGGGGAGACGAGAACGGCCGGCAGCCCCGCCGGTCCCGGGCCGGGCCGGGCCGCCCGCCTCAGCCCGCCCGCCGCCGGCACCAGGCGCTCCCCGCCGCGGCCGAGCGCCGGCCCGCCGCCCGCCCCCCCCCCCCTTCGGCCGCTGCCCGCCGGCCCCCGCCCGCCCTCAGGCCGAGCGCTCACCCAGCGCGCCGCCGCACGTCCCGGCCCGAAAGTCTTCCAGGCTGCCGGCGAAGGCTCCGCACCGCCACGGGCGCGGCGGCGCGCCGCGCGGGCTGGAAATGAACCCCACTTCCGGGGCCGTCTGCGTAACCCGTACGTGCGAGGCCGAAGCCCCGCCCCTAGGGGGCAAGCCGTTTCCGCGCACGCGCAAAAGCGGAATTGCGTCATACGCATGCGACGCCGCCGGAGACCACGCCCCCTTTGGCTTCAGTCCGGCACTGCGCATGCGCTGCCCTTAGTTTTGCCAGTACCTCTTCTGCGCATGCGCAGAAGCGGAATTGCGTCATACGCATGCGACGCCGCCGGAGACCACGCCCCCTTTGGCTTCAAGCCGGCACTGCGCATGCGCTGCCCTTAGTTTTGCCAGTACCTCTTCTGCGCATGCGCAGAAGCGGAATTGCGTCATCACCACGCGACTACTCCCCCCAGACCACGCCCCCTTTGGCTTCAAGCCCCGTCTGCGCATGCGCTGCCCTTACTCTGCAGGGCGGCCACGCTGCTGCCGCCTGGCGAAAAAATTTCGGTACTGCAGCCAGTCTACCTAACAGACTGCACCCTTTATTAGACGAATGGAAGCGAGAAGGGAACTCTGCCCACGGCCCCTTAGCAAGTCGCCCGGCTTCACATCTCGCTGGATCAACTTCTTCCAGTGAACATATTCAATTCAACCAGTCTAGAGAAAAAGAGAAAAAAAAAAAAAAAAAAAAAAGAAAAAACAAAAGAATCACTCGAGAGACCAGGCATACACTTTTTTTTTTTTTTTTCCTTATAAAAACACCAGCAACATTGTCTTCACGATAAAAGAGGCAATGAAACCTTTTCTTGTCAAATGTAAGGGCACTAAAGAGAAGGTAATTCGACAGACAAGACATAAACCTCTCCAGCTCTTTCCCCACGTCTATTTGGCATTCGTTTCCAAAAACTTTCTCGGGTGAACGTCTTTTGTCTTTGAGCAGTGCGACAGGCGGTTTGCAAACGGCACAAGTCTCTGCTTTTGAAAAATCAACTCAGACTCTGTAAGCACTTTAGATGGGGCACTTTGTGTTTCAGAGAAACAAAACCAACGCTGAGTCTTTCCTTGAACGACACAGGCCTGTTCACCTTTAAATCAGAGAAACAACGGACGTGGTTCTGATCTCTCAAGGAATCTTTACTTTCCAACAGACTGCACCGTCAGGATCAACAAAGCAGTTTCCTACCGTTTCGCCAGCGAGCCAGAGGACTGTCTCGAGACTAAGTTTCCTTGAACAAACACCGAAGAGATCTTCAAGACTCGGTCCAAATGGCTCCGTCAACCTTGAAATCGTAGTCCCCTTCAGCTCCACACCGCTTCATTCTGGGAACGCCCGCTAGAAAAAAAAGGAACAGTTTATTCAGTGTAACGATTCGATTGGTATACAAGCCTTCAAGGCTCCCAAGACCAAGCCTAAGAGGGTCAGGACCGTGCATGTTTGTACTCGCAGTGAAGCTCAACACCTTAGGCAACCCTCAGCCGAGACAAAGGTGAAAAACTCACCGGCGCCGAACGTTTCCTCGTCTGTAAGCTGCCCATCCTTAGCATGCAGGACTCCACATTCAAAATTCACAGGTCCCGGAGAAAGAAAACCAAAAACTACAGGACAAACAGACAATCAAACAAAAGACCTCAAATAAGGTTTCCTCTAAGGACTGTTAGATACATCTTTTGTACACGACCTACGCACGGCAACATACGCTTCGTACCAGCTCCGTTACATGCTCAAGTAGCAGACGCCTCAGACTCTGCTTTCCATCACAGATTACGATTTTTTGATGACGTTACTAAAGCTGGTCATCTATTAGTACGATAGGTTATGCCAGTGCCTGAAATGATTTTCGATCTCAGACGCTGCACAGAAACGCCGCAGTTTTTCACTCCAATAAGCAATTGATACCTCAGTCGGTACACGTCACCGAGTGAGTGCTAGGAGTGAAAAGTTTACATTTACCTCTCGCTCTTCGACAGCCAATGAATCCTGTAAACAAAACAACATCTTTAGCACACCGGTACCGAAGACACAGCGCAAAACCCCCCGTTAATGTGCTCCTGTATTTGTTTTAATTTCAAAGTAGCCACTTCAACTGATAAAGACAGCCGATTCTCTACCTGTAACTCTACTCCTCCTTATTATCCTGCTACAGAAAGAAACAAACCGCTAGCATTTCTACGTAACGACTTATTTTTCCAGAGAAGAATAAAAAGCCACAACCGACCAACCAAAAAAAAAAACCAAACAGAAACAAAACAAACAAAAAAACCAAACCCCCAAAACAACTCACCTCCTACCTTCTGTGTCCCAGGATGAAAAGTTTCCTTCGGGTTCTTCCCAAATTTGTCATGACCCACAGGACTGAAATGCAAACGAAATACTGCTTTAGAGGAGAGCGAGCACACACCTCGACATTAAACCATGAACTGGCTGTAGTCGGAATCGATTGCGAGAAGAATCGTTCAAAGAGCCTCGCTGACGTGGAATTTTTTGCGGAAGAGCCATTTATTTCCCACACGACTAACCGCTGAGACTTCTTAAACTTCTTTCTGATTTTAAAAACAGAAACAACTAGGACCCTGCACGGAGATCACTTTTAAGCGTACCGTATTTACTTAGGAAGCACAGAACTTTATTCCCTCGTCCTTCGCTTCGGCTTTCTACGTAACTGTCGTGAGCGTTTTAGGAAGACTCGGTAACCTATCCTATTTCATAAGCTTCTCTTCCATCCCTTTGAAAACAACTCCAGGCACGTCAAATGAAAAACGAGCTGCTCGGCGTCAGGCTCGTACCCCAAAGATCCACAAGCAAGACCAGCTGCCTCGCTCAACGGAAAGCCCTCACGTACAGCATTTCTTCCCAACTCGTGTTTCAGCGCGACTGTCATTTTCGCCCCTTTTTTTTCCCCTACCGTGAATTTCTGGAGCTGCGCAGCACGCCACGGAGTGCCAAATGCAGTCTGTCTGAGGCACACCGAGCTGACACGGAGGTCACATCCGATGCGCCTCTCCATCATCGCTTACGCTAGGCCACCACGCCGACAGGATCTCCTGTAGTTCCCTTCGAAAGCAATTAAAAGGCTGAGATTAATTTAATTGACAAAAAAGCAGGTTTGTCGTGCAGCTGAAATTCGTTGACATAGTCGGTACCGAAACTCACGCTGGCTGTGAACGGGGTGAAATGGCAAAGGACCATCAGCCAGGCCCGAGGGAAGGCTCAAAGGCTGTACAAGCTAAAGAACAGCCAGGGAAGGGATTTTAGTCCGAGCCCAGGCGGGCAAAAGGAGATGACGTTAGTCCTGCTGCCTGCAGGCGTGTGGGAAAATCACCCCGGGGTGGGGGGGGAACTCGAGAAAATTGCGTCCTAACGGAAGCAGGGTATTACGGAGAGCTTTTTTTAGGGTAGGATACAGCTACAGCCTCGAGGACGGTCGGCACGCACACAGCCTGTACCGCCACCGCTCCCTAAGCAGCGGCTCGGCGCACGCCGACAGCGGTGACGGAGGACGAGCTTAAGGCAAAAAGCCAAAAGCAAACCCCTCAAAGCCCAGAACCGTTCTCAGGAACGCAGGAGTCAAGCCTAAAAGCGGTTGAAAGCTGCCTCCTACCTCTTCCCCCTCCGAGACCGGCACGTTTCCTCGCGATCCCTTTTCGCAAACAAAAGACGGACGCCTGCGGTATCAGCTTGGTCCCGAAGCACCACGACGCGCTTGCTGGCTACACGCTCTCTTCTGACAAGGCTGACAGCTTCTCCGCACGCGACAGCCGAGGCCCTGTGAAACACGAGGAAGGCAAACACCGGTAACGTCTCGCAGGGGTCAGGAGGAAGTCAGGATGCACTCCATTCGGAGCCCGACGCGTTACCCAAAGGAATTACCCCAGCAGAACAAGAGGCAGGAACGATCGGTAGACAGGCAGACAACATGCACGGCAGCGATACCCCCGTCAGACTTGCAGGGCGCTTCCAGACCCAGCCCGCTGCCGCGGCTCAGGCCGGCGGCTGGGGGAAAGACAAAGCCCCGCGCAGAGCTGCGGCGGCTGCCCGGGCAGCCCAGAGGCGGCGGGGGGGGGGCGGCAGGTCGCCGCGGGCCGACCCCTCCCCTCTCCCGGGCCCCGCCAGGCCGCCACAAGCGGCGAGCACCGGGGCCGCCCCGCCGCCGCTCCTCGCCTCCTCGCTGAGGTAGCGGCGCAGCCCCGAGAGACAAAAAAAAAAAAAAAAACCAGCCCAAAATAGGCAGCACCGTGAGGAGCCCGCTGACCACCGTCGCTGCCGGGGAGACGAGAACGGCCGGCAGCCCCGCCGGTCCCGGGCCGGGCCGGGCCGCCCGCCTCAGCCCGCCCGCCGCCGGCACCAGGCGCTCCCCGCCGCGGCCGAGCGCCGGCCCGCCGCCCGCCCCCCCCCCCCTTCGGCCGCTGCCCGCCGGCCCCCGCCCGCCCTCAGGCCGAGCGCTCACCCAGCGCGCCGCCGCACGTCCCGGCCCGAAAGTCTTCCAGGCTGCCGGCGAAGGCTCCGCACCGCCACGGGCGCGGCGGCGCGCCGCGCGGGCTGGAAATGAACCCCACTTCCGGGGCCGTCTGCGTAACCCGTACGTGCGAGGCCGAAGCCCCGCCCCTAGGGGGCAAGCCGTTTCCGCGCACGCGCAAAAGCGGAATTGCGTCATACGCATGCGACGCCGCCGGAGACCACGCCCCCTTTGGCTTCAAGCCGGCACTGCGCATGCGCTGCCCTTAGTTTTGCCAGTACCTCTTCTGCGCATGCGCGAAAACGGAATTGCGTCATACGCATGCGACGCCGCCGGAGACCACGCCCCCTTTGGCTTCAAGCCGGCACTGCGCATGCGCTGCCCTTAGTTTTGCCAGTACCTCTTCTGCGCATGCGCAGAAGCGGAATTGCGTCATCACCACGCGACTACTCCCCCCAGACCACGCCCCCTTTGGCTTCAAGCCCCGTCTGCGCATGCGCTGCCCTTACTCTGCAGGGCGGCCACGCTGCTGCCGCCTGGCGAAAAAATTTGGGTACTGCAGCCAGTCTACCTAACAGACTGCACCCTTTATTAGACGAATGGAAGCGAGAAGGGAACTCTGCCCACGGCCCCTTAGCAAGTCGCCCGGCTTCACATCTCGCTGGATCAACTTCTTCCAGTGAACATATTCAATTCAACCAGTCTAGAGAAAAAGAGAAAAAAAAAAAAAAAAAAAAAGAAAAAACAAAAGAATCACTCGAGAGACCAGGCATACACTTTTTTTTTTTTTTTTCCTTATAAAAACACCAGCAACATTGTCTTCACGATAAAAGAGGCAATGAAACCTTTTCTTGTCAAATGTAAGGGCACTAAAGAGAAGGTAATTCGACAGACAAGACATAAACCTCTCCAGCTCTTTCCCCACGTCTATTTGGCATTCGTTTCCAAAAACTTTCTCGGGTGAACGTCTTTTGTCTTTGAGCAGTGCGACAGGCGGTTTGCAAACGGCACAAGTCTCTGCTTTTGAAAAATCAACTCAGACTCTGTAATCACTTTAGATGGGGCACTTTGTGTTTCAGAGAAACAAAACCAACGCTGAGTCTTCCCTTGAACGACACAGGCCTGTTCACCTTTAAATCAGAGAAACAACGGACGTGGTTCTGATCCCTCAAGGAATCTGTACTTTCCAACAGACTGCACCGTCAGGATCAACAAAGCAGTTTCCTACCGTTTCGCCAGCGAGCCAGAGGACTGTCTCGAGACTAAGTTTCCTTGAACAAACACCGAAGAGATCTTCAAGACTCGGTCCAAATGGCTCCGTCAACCTTGAAATCGTAGTCCCCTTCAGCTCCACACCGCTTCATTCTGGGAACGCCCGCTAGAAAAAAAAGAAACAGTTTATTCAGTGTAACGATTCGATTGGTATACAAGCCTTCAAGGCTCCCAAGACCAAGCCTAAGAGGGTCAGGACCGTGCATGTTTGTACTCGCAGTGAAGCTCAACACCTTAGGCAACCCTCAGCCGAGACAACGGTGAAAAACTCACCGGCGCCGAACGTTTCCTCGTCTGTAAGCTGCCCATCCTTAGCATGCAGGACTCCACATTCAAAATTCACAGGTCCCGGAGAAAGAAAACCAAAAACTACAGGACAAACAGACAATCAAACAAAAGACCTCAAATAAGGTTTCCTCTAAGGACTGTTAGATACATCTTTTGTACACGACCTACGCACGGCAACATACGCTTCGTACCAGCTCCGTTACATGCTCAAGTAGCAGACGCCTCAGACTCTGCTTTCCATCACAGATTACGATTTTTTGATGACGTTACTAAAGCTGGTCATCTATTCGTACGATAGGTTATGCCAGTGCCTGAAATGATTTTCGATCTCAGACGCTGCACAGAAACGCCGCAGTTTTTCACTGCAATAAGCAATTGATACCTCAGTCGGTACACGTCACCGAGTGAGTGCTAGGAGTGAAAAGTTTACATTTACCTCTCGCTCTTCGACAGCCAATGAATCCTGTAAACAAAACAACATCTTTAGCACACCGGTACCGAAGACACAGCGCAAAACCCCCCGTTAATGTGCTCCTGTATTTGTTTTAATTTCAAAGTAGCCACTTCAACTGATAAAGACAGCCGATTCTCTACCTGTAACTCTACTCCTCCTTATTATCCTGCTACAGAAAGAAACAAACCGCTAGCATTTCTACGTAACGACTTATTTTTCCAGAGAAGAATAAAAAGCCACAACCGACCAACCAAAAAAAAAAACCAAACAGAAACAAAACAAACAAAAAAACCAAACCCCCAAAACAACTCACCTCCTACCTTCTGTGTCCCAGGATGAAAAGTTTCCTTCGGGTTCTTCCCAAATTTGTCATGACCCACAGGACTGAAATGCAAACGAAATACTGCTTTAGAGGAGAGCGAGCACACACCTCGACATTAAACCATGAACTGGCTGTAGTCGGAATCGATTGCGAGAAGAATCGTTCAAAGAGCCTCGCTGACGTGGAATTTTTTGCGGAAGAGCCATTTATTTCCCACACGACTAACCGCTGAGACTTCTTAAACTTCTTTCTGATTTTAAAAACAGAAACAACTAGGACCCTGCACGGAGATCACTTTTAAGCGTACCGTATTTACTTAGGAAGCACAGAACTTTATTCCCTCGTCCTTCGCTTCGGCTTTCTACGTAACTGTCGTGAGCGTTTTAGGAAGACTCGGTAACCTATCCTATTTCATAAGCTTCTCTTCCATCCCTTTGAAAACAACTCCAGGCACGTCAAATGAAAAACGAGCTGCTCGGCGTCAGGCTCGTACCCCAAAGATCCACAAGCAAGACCAGCTGCCTCGCTCAACGGAAAGCCCTCACGTACAGCATTTCTTCCCAACTCGTGTTTCTACGCGACTGTCATTTTCGCCCCTTTTTTTTCCCCTACCGTGAATTTCTGGAGCTGCGCAGCACGCCACGGAGTGCCAAATGCAGTCTGTCTGAGGCACACCGAGCTGACACGGAGGTCACATCCGATGCGCCTCTCCATCATCGCTTACGCTAGGCCACCACGCCGACAGGATCTCCTGTAGTTCCCTTCGAAAGCAATTAAAAGGCTGAGTTTAATTTAATTGACAAAAAAAGCAGGTTTGTCGTGCAGCTGAAATTCGTTGACATAGTCGGTACCGAAACTCACGCTGGCTGTGAACGGGGTGAAATGGCAAAGGACCATCAGCCAGGCCCGAGGGAAGGCTCAAAGGCTGTACAAGCTAAAGAACAGCCAGGGAAGGGATTTTAGTCCGAGCCCAGGCGGGCAAAAGGAGATGACGTTAGTCCTGCTGCCTGCAGGCGTGTGGGAAAATCACCCCGGGGTGGGGGGGGAACTCGAGAAAATTGCGTCCTAACGGAAGCAGGGTATTACGGAGAGCTTTTTTTAGGGTAGGATACAGCTACAGCCTCGAGGACGGTCGGCACGCACACAGCCTGTACCGCCACCGCTCCCTAAGCAGCGGCTCGGCGCACGCCGACAGCGGTGACGGAGGACGAGCTTAAGGCAAAAAGCCAAAAGCAAACCCCTCAAAGCCCAGAACCGTTCTCAGGAACGCAGGAGTCAAGCCTAAAAGCGGTTGAAAGCTGCCTCCTACCTCTTCCCCCTCCGAGACCGGCACGTTTCCTCGCGATCCCTTTTCGCAAACAAAAGACGGACGCCTGCGGTATCAGCTTGGTCCCGAAGCACCACGACGCGCTTGCTGGCTACACGCTCTCTTCTGACAAGGCTGACAGCTTCTCCGCACGCGACAGCCGAGGCCCTGTGAAACACGAGGAAGGCAAACACCGGTAACGTCTCGCAGGGGTCAGGAGGAAGTCAGGATGCACTCCATTCGGAGCCCGACGCGTTACCCAAAGGAATTACCCCAGCAGAACAAGAGGCAGGAACGATCGGTAGACAGGCAGACAACATGCACGGCAGCGATACCCCCGTCAGACTTGCAGGGCGCTTCCAGTCCCAGCCGGCTGCCGCGGCTCAGGCCGGCGGCTGGGGGAAAGACAAAGCCCCGCGCAGAGCTGCGGCGGCTGCCCGGGCAGCCCAGAGGCGGCGGGGGGGGGGGGGGGCGGCAGGTCGCCGCGGGCCGACCCCTCCCTCTCCCGGGCCCCGCCAGGCCGCCACAAGCGGCGAGCACCGGGGCCGCCCCGCCGCCGCTCCTCGCCTCCTCGCTGAGGTAGCGGCGCAGCCCCGAGAGACAAAAAAAAAAAAAAACAAAAAAAAAAACCCAGCCCAAAATAGGCAGCACCGTGAGGAGCCCGCTGACCACCGTCGCTGCCGGGGAGACGAGAACGGCCGGCAGCCCCGCCGGTCCCGGGCCGGGCCGGGCCGCCCGCCTCAGCCCGCCCGCCGCCGGCACCAGGCGCTCCCCGCCGCGGCCGAGCGCCGGCCCGCCGCCCGCCCCCCCCCCCCTTCGGCCGCTGCCCGCCCGCCCGCCCGCCCGCCCTCAGGCCGAGCGCTCACCCAGCGCGCCGCCGCACGTCCCGGCCCGAAAGTCTTCCAGGCTGCCGGCGAAGGCTCCGCACCGCCACGGGCGCGGCGGCGCGCCGCGCGGGCTGGAAATGAACCCCACTTCCGGGGCCGTCTGCGTAACCCGTACGTGCGAGGCCGAAGCCCCGCCCCTAGGGGGCAAGCCGTTTCCGCGCACGCGCAAAAGCGGAATTGCGTCATACGCATGCGACGCCGCCGGAGACCACGCCCCCTTTGGCTTCAAGCCGGCACTGCGCATGCGCTGCCCTTAGTTTTGCCAGTACCTCTTCTGCGCATGCGCGAAAACGGAATTGCGTCATACGCATGCGACGCCGCCGGAGACCACGCCCCCTTTGGCTTCAAGCCGGCACTGCGCATGCGCTGCCCTTAGTTTTGCCAGTACCTCTTCTGCGCATGCGCAGAAGCGGAATTGCGTCATCACCACGCGACTACTCCCCCCAGACCACGCCCCCTTTGGCTTCAAGCCCCGTCTGCGCATGCGCTGCCCTTACTCTGCAGGGCGGCCACGCTGCTGCCGCCTGGCGAAAGAATTTCGGTACTGCAGCCAGTCTACCTAACAGACTGCACCCTTTATTAGACGAATGGAAGCGAGAAGGGAACTCTGCCCACGGCCCCTTAGCAAGTCGCCCGGCTTCACATCTCGCTGGATCAACTTCTTCCAGTGAACATATTCAATTCAACCAGTCTAGAGAAAAAGAGAAAAAAAAAAAAAAAAAAAAAGAAAAACCAAAAGAATCACTCGAGAGACCAGGCATACACTTTTTTTTTTTTTTTTCCTTATAAAAACACCAGCAACATTGTCTTCACGATAAAAGAGGCAATGAAACCTTTTCTTGTCAAATGTAAGGGCACTAAAGAGAAGGTAATTCGACAGACAAGACATAAACCTCTCCAGCTCTTTCCCCACGTCTATTTGGCATTCGTTTCCAAAAACTTTCTCGGGTGAACGTCTTTTGTCTTTGAGCAGTGCGACAGGCGGTTTGCAAACGGCACAAGTCTCTGCTTTTGAAAAATCAACTCAGACTCTGTAAGCACTTTAGATGGGGCACTTTGTGTTTCAGAGAAACAAAACCAACGCTGAGTCTTCCCTTGAACGACACAGGCCTGTTCACCTTTAAATCAGAGAAACAACGGACGTGGTTCTGATCCCTCAAGGAATCTGTACTTTCCAACAGACTGCACCGTCAGGATCAACAAAGCAGTTTCCTACCGTTTCGCCAGCGAGCCAGAGGACTGTCTCGAGACTAAGTTTCCTTGAACAAACACCGAAGAGATCTTCAAGACTCGGTCCAAATGGCTCCGTCAACCTTGAAATCGTAGTCCCCTTCAGCTCCACACCGCTTCATTCTGGGAACGCCCGCTAGAAAAAAAAGAAACAGTTTATTCAGTGTAACGATTCGATTGGTATACAAGCCTTCAAGGCTCCCAAGACCAAGCCTAAGAGGGTCAGGACCGTGCATGTTTGTACTCGCAGTGAAGCTCAACACCTTAGGCAACCCTCAGCCGAGACAAAGGTGAAAAACTCACCGGCGCCGAACGTTTCCTCGTCTGTAAGCTGCCCATCCTTGGCATGCAGGACTCCACATTCAAAATTCACAGGTCCCGGAGAAAGAAAACCAAAAACTACAGGACAAACAGACAATCAAACAAAAGACCTCAAATAAGGTTTCCTCTAAGGACTGTTAGATACATCTTTTGTACACGACCTACGCACGGCAACATACGCTTCGTACCAGCTCCGTTACATGCTCAAGTAGCAGACGCCTCAGACTCTGCTTTCCATCACAGATTACGATTTTTTGATGACGTTACTAAAGCTGGTCATCTATTAGTACGATAGGTTATGCCAGTGCCTGAAATGATTTTCGATCTCAGACGCTGCACAGAAACGCCGCAGTTTTTCACTGCAATAAGCAATTGATACCTCAGTCGGTACACGTCACCGAGTGAGTGCTAGGAGTGAAAAGTTTACATTTACCTCTCGCTCTTCGACAGCCAATGAATCCGGTAAACAAAACAACATCTTTAGCACACCGGTACCGAAGACACAGCGCAAAACCCCCCGTTAATGTGCTCCTGTATTTGTTTTAATTTCAAAGTAGCCACTTCAACTGATAAAGACAGCCGATTCTCTACCTGTAACTCTACTCCTCCTTATTATCCTGCTACAGAAAGAAACAAACCGCTAGCATTTCTACGTAACGACTTATTTTTCCAGAGAAGAATAAAAAGCCACAACCGACCAACCAAAAAAAAAAAACCAAACAGAAACAAAACAAACAAAAAAAAAAAACCCCCAAAACAACTCACCTCCTACCTTCTGTGTCCCAGGATGAAAAGTTTCCTTCGGGTTCTTCCCAAATTTGTCGTGACCCACAGGACTGAAATGCAAACGAAATACTGCTTTAGAGGAGAGCGAGCACACACCTCGACATTAAACCATGAACTGGCTGTAGTCGGAATCGATTGCGAGAAGAATCGTTCAAAGAGCCTCGCTGACGTGGAATTTTTTGCGGAAGAGCCATTTATTTCCCACACGACTAACCGCTGAGACTTCTTAAACTTCTTTCTGATTTTAAAAACAGAAACAACTAGGACCCTGCACGGAGATCACTTTTAAGCGTACCGTATTTACTTAGGAAGCACAGAACTTTATTCCCTCGTCCTTCGCTTCGGCTTTCTACGTAACTGTCGTGAGCGTTTTAGGAAGACTCGGTAACCTATCCTATTTCATAAGCTTCTCTTCCATCCCTTTGAAAACAACTCCAGGCACGTCAAATGAAAAACGAGCTGCTCGGCGTCAGGCTCGTACCCCAAAGATCCACAAGCAAGACCAGCTGCCTCGCTCAACGGAAAGCCCTCACGTACAGCATTTCTTCCCAACTCGTGTTTCAGCGCGACTGTCATTTTCGCCCCTTTTTTTTCCCCTACCGTGAATTTCTGGAGCTGCGCAGCACGCCACGGAGTGCCAAATGCAGTCTGTCTGAGGCACACCGAGCTGACACGGAGGTCACATCCGATGCGCCTCTCCATCATCGCTTACGCTAGGCCACCACGCCGACAGGATCTCCTGTAGTTCCCTTCGAAAGCAATTAAAAGGCTGAGATTAATTTAATTGACAAAAAAGCAGGTTTGTCGTGCAGCTGAAATTCGTTGACATAGTCGGTACCGAAACTCACGCTGGCTGTGAACGGGGTGAAATGGCAAAGGACCATCAGCCAGGCCCGAGGGAAGGCTCAAAGGCTGTACAAGCTAAAGAACAGCCAGGGAAGGGATTTTAGTCCGAGCCCAGGCGGGCAAAAGGAGATGACGTTAGTCCTGCTGCCTGCAGGCGTGTGGGAAAATCACCCCGGGGTGGGGGGGGAACTCGAGAAAATTGCGTCCTAACGGAAGCAGGGTATTACGGAGAGCTTTTTTTAGGGTAGGATACAGCTACAGCCTCGAGGACGGTCGGCACGCACACAGCCTGTACCGCCACCGCTCCCTAAGCAGCGGCTCGGCGCACACCGACAGCGGTGACGGAGGACGAGCTTAAGGCAAAAAGCCAAAAGCAAACCCCTCAAAGCCCAGAACCGTTCTCAGGAACGCAGGAGTCAAGCCTAAAAGCGGTTGAAAGCTGCCTCCTACCTCTTCCCCCTCCGACACCGGCACGTTTCCTCGCGATCCCTTTTCGCAAACAAAAGACGGACGCCTGCGGTATCAGCTTGGTCCCGAAGCACCACGACGCGCTTGCTGGCTACACGCTCTCTTCTGACAAGGCTGACAGCTTCTCCGCACGCGACAGCCGAGGCCCTGTGAAACACGAGGAAGGCAAACACCGGTAACGTCTCGCAGGGGTCAGGAGGAAGTCAGGATGCACTCCATTCGGAGCCCGACGCGTTACCCAAAGGAATTACCCCAGCAGAACAAGAGGCAGGAACGATCGGTAGACAGGCAGACCACATGCACGGCAGCGATACCCCCGTCAGACTTGCAGGGCGCTTCCAGTCCCAGCCCGCTGCCGCGGCTCAGGCCGGCGGCTGGGGGAAAGACAAAGCCCCGCGCAGAGCTGCGGCGGCTGCCCGGGCAGCCCAGAGGCGGCGGGGGGGGGGCGGCAGGTCGCCGCGGGCCGACCCCTCCCCTCTCCCGGGCCCCGCCAGGCCGCCACAAGCGGCGAGCACCGGGGCCGCCCCGCCGCCGCTCCTCGCCTCCTCGCTGAGGTAGCGGCGCAGCCCCGAGAGACAAAAAAAAAAAAAAAAACCAGCCCAAAATAGGCAGCACCGTGAGGAGCCCGCTGACCACCGTCGCTGCCGGGGAGACGAGAACGGCCGGCAGCCCCGCCGGTCCCGGGCCGGGCCGGGCCGCCCGCCTCAGCCCGCCCGCCGCCGGCACCAGGCGCTCCCCGCCGCGGCCGAGCGCCGGCCCGCCGCCCGCCCCCCCCCCCCCTTCGGCCGCTGCCCGCCCGCCCGCCCGCCCGCCCTCAGGCCGAGCGCTCACCCAGCGCGCCGCCGCACGTCCCGGCCCGAAAGTCTTCCAGGCTGCCGGCGAAGGCTCCGCACCGCCACGGGCGCGGCGGCGCGCCGCGCGGGCTGGAAATGAACCCCACTTCCGGGGCCGTCTGCGTAACCCGTACGTGCGAGGCCGAAGCCCCGCCCCTAGGGGGCAAGCCGTTTCCGCGCACGCGCAAAAGCGGAATTGCGTCATACGCATGCGACGCCGCCGGAGACCACGCCCCCTTTGGCTTCAAGCCGGCACTGCGCATGCGCTGCCCTTAGTTTTGCCAGTACCTCTTCTGCGCATGCGCGAAAACGGAATTGCGTCATACGCATGCGACGCCGCCGGAGACCACGCCCCCTTTGGCTTCAAGCCGGCACTGCGCATGCGCTGCCCTTAGTTTTGCCAGTACCTCTTCTGCGCATGCGCAGAAGCGGAATTGCGTCATCACCACGCGACTACTCCCCCCAGACCACGCCCCCTTTGGCTTCAAGCCCCGTCTGCGCATGCGCTGCCCTTACTCTGCAGGGCGGCCACGCTGCTGCCGCCTGGCGAAAAAATTTCGGTACTGCAGCCAGTCTACCTAACAGACTGCACCCTTTATTAGACGAATGGAAGCGAGAAGGGAACTCTGCCCACGGCCCCTTAGCAAGTCGCCCGGCTTCACATCTCGCTGGATCAACTTCTTCCAGTGAACATATTCAATTCAACCAGTCTAGAGAAAAAGAGAAAAAAAAAAAAAAAAAAAAAGAAAAACCAAAAGAATCACTCGAGAGACCAGGCATACACTTTTTTTTTTTTTTTTCCTTATAAAAACACCAGCAACATTGTCTTCACGATAAAAGAGGCAATGAAACCTTTTCTTGTCAAATGTAAGGGCACTAAAGAGAAGGTAATTCGACAGACAAGACATAAACCTCTCCAGCTCTTTCCCCACGTCTATTTGGCATTCGTTTCCAAAAACTTTCTCGGGTGAACGTCTTTTGTCTTTGAGCAGTGCGACAGGCGGTTTGCAAACGGCACAAGTCTCTGCTTTTGAAAAATCAACTCAGACTCTGTAAGCACTTTAGATGGGGCACTTTGTGTTTCAGAGAAACAAAACCAACGCTGAGTCTTCCCTTGAACGACACAGGCCTGTTCACCTTTAAATCAGAGAAACAACGGACGTGGTTCTGATCCCTCAAGGAATCTGTACTTTCCAACAGACTGCACCGTCAGGATCAACAAAGCAGTTTCCTACCGTTTCGCCAGCGAGCCAGAGGACTGTCTCGAGACTAAGTTTCCTTGAACAAACACCGAAGAGATCTTCAAGACTCGGTCCAAATGGCTCCGTCAACCTTGAAATCGTAGTCCCCTTCAGCTCCACACCGCTTCATTCTGGGAACGCCCGCTAGAAAAAAAAGAAACAGTTTATTCAGTGTAACGATTCGATTGGTATACAAGCCTTCAAGGCTCCCAAGACCAAGCCTAAGAGGGTCAGGACCGTGCATGTTTGTACTCGCAGTGAAGCTCAACACCTTAGGCAACCCTCAGCCGAGACAAAGGTGAAAAACTCACCGGCGCCGAACGTTTCCTCGTCTGTAAGCTGCCCATCCTTGGCATGCAGGACTCCACATTCAAAATTCACAGGTCCCGGAGAAAGAAAACCAAAAACTACAGGACAAACAGACAATCAAACAAAAGACCTCAAATAAGGTTTCCTCTAAGGACTGTTAGATACATCTTTTGTACACGACCTACGCACGGCAACATACGCTTCGTACCAGCTCCGTTACATGCTCAAGTAGCAGACGCCTCAGACTCTGCTTTCCATCACAGATTACGATTTTTTGATGACGTTACTAAAGCTGGTCATCTATTAGTACGATAGGTTATGCCAGTGCCTGAAATGATTTTCGATCTCAGACGCTGCACAGAAACGCCGCAGTTTTTCACTGCAATAAGCAATTGATACCTCAGTCGGTACACGTCACCGAGTGAGTGCTAGGAGTGAAAAGTTTACATTTACCTCTCGCTCTTCGACAGCCAATGAATCCGGTAAACAAAACAACATCTTTAGCACACCGGTACCGAAGACACAGCGCAAAACCCCCCGTTAATGTGCTCCTGTATTTGTTTTAATTTCAAAGTAGCCACTTCAACTGATAAAGACAGCCGATTCTCTACCTGTAACTCTACTCCTCCTTATTATCCTGCTACAGAAAGAAACAAACCGCTAGCATTTCTACGTAACGACTTATTTTTCCAGAGAAGAATAAAAAGCCACAACCGACCAACCAAAAAAAAAAAACCAAACAGAAACAAAACAAACAAAAAAAAAAAACCCCCAAAACAACTCACCTCCTACCTTCTGTGTCCCAGGATGAAAAGTTTCCTTCGGGTTCTTCCCAAATTTGTCGTGACCCACAGGACTGAAATGCAAACGAAATACTGCTTTAGAGGAGAGCGAGCACACACCTCGACATTAAACCATGAACTGGCTGTAGTCGGAATCGATTGCGAGAAGAATCGTTCAAAGAGCCTCGCTGACGTGGAATTTTTTGCGGAAGAGCCATTTATTTCCCACACGACTAACCGCTGAGACTTCTTAAACTTCTTTCTGATTTTAAAAACAGAAACAACTAGGACCCTGCACGGAGATCACTTTTAAGCGTACCGTATTTACTTAGGAAGCACAGAACTTTATTCCCTCGTCCTTCGCTTCGGCTTTCTACGTAACTGTCGTGAGCGTTTTAGGAAGACTCGGTAACCTATCCTATTTCATAAGCTTCTCTTCCATCCCTTTGAAAACAACTCCAGGCACGTCAAATGAAAAACGAGCTGCTCGGCGTCAGGCTCGTACCCCAAAGATCCACAAGCAAGACCAGCTGCCTCGCTCAACGGAAAGCCCTCACGTACAGCATTTCTTCCCAACTCGTGTTTCAGCGCGACTGTCATTTTCGCCCCTTTTTTTTCCCCTACCGTGAATTTCTGGAGCTGCGCAGCACGCCACGGAGTGCCAAATGCAGTCTGTCTGAGGCACACCGAGCTGACACGGAGGTCACATCCGATGCGCCTCTCCATCATCGCTTACGCTAGGCCACCACGCCGACAGGATCTCCTGTAGTTCCCTTCGAAAGCAATTAAAAGGCTGAGATTAATTTAATTGACAAAAAAGCAGGTTTGTCGTGCAGCTGAAATTCGTTGACATAGTCGGTACCGAAACTCACGCTGGCTGTGAACGGGGTGAAATGGCAAAGGACCATCAGCCAGGCCCGAGGGAAGGCTCAAAGGCTGTACAAGCTAAAGAACAGCCAGGGAAGGGATTTTAGTCCGAGCCCAGGCGGGCAAAAGGAGATGACGTTAGTCCTGCTGCCTGCAGGCGTGTGGGAAAATCACCCCGGGGTGGGGGGGGAACTCGAGAAAATTGCGTCCTAACGGAAGCAGGGTATTACGGAGAGCTTTTTTTAGGGTAGGATACAGCTACAGCCTCGAGGACGGTCGGCACGCACACAGCCTGTACCGCCACCGCTCCCTAAGCAGCGGCTCGGCGCACACCGACAGCGGTGACGGAGGACGAGCTTAAGGCAAAAAGCCAAAAGCAAACCCCTCAAAGCCCAGAACCGTTCTCAGGAACGCAGGAGTCAAGCCTAAAAGCGGTTGAAAGCTGCCTCCTACCTCTTCCCCCTCCGACACCGGCACGTTTCCTCGCGATCCCTTTTCGCAAACAAAAGACGGACGCCTGCGGTATCAGCTTGGTCCCGAAGCACCACGACGCGCTTGCTGGCTACACGCTCTCTTCTGACAAGGCTGACAGCTTCTCCGCACGCGACAGCCGAGGCCCTGTGAAACACGAGGAAGGCAAACACCGGTAACGTCTCGCAGGGGTCAGGAGGAAGTCAGGATGCACTCCATTCGGAGCCCGACGCGTTACCCAAAGGAATTACCCCAGCAGAACAAGAGGCAGGAACGATCGGTAGACAGGCAGACCACATGCACGGCAGCGATACCCCCGTCAGACTTGCAGGGCGCTTCCAGTCCCAGCCCGCTGCCGCGGCTCAGGCCGGCGGCTGGGGGAAAGACAAAGCCCCGCGCAGAGCTGCGGCGGCTGCCCGGGCAGCCCAGAGGCGGCGGGGGGGGGGCGGCAGGTCGCCGCGGGCCGACCCCTCCCCTCTCCCGGGCCCCGCCAGGCCGCCACAAGCGGCGAGCACCGGGGCCGCCCCGCCGCCGCTCCTCGCCTCCTCGCTGAGGTAGCGGCGCAGCCCCGAGAGACAAAAAAAAAAAAAAAAACCAGCCCAAAATAGGCAGCACCGTGAGGAGCCCGCTGACCACCGTCGCTGCCGGGGAGACGAGAACGGCCGGCAGCCCCGCCGGTCCCGGGCCGGGCCGGGCCGCCCGCCTCAGCCCGCCCGCCGCCGGCACCAGGCGCTCCCCGCCGCGGCCGAGCGCCGGCCCGCCGCCCGCCCCCCCCCCCCCTTCGGCCGCTGCCCGCCCGCCCGCCCGCCCGCCCTCAGGCCGAGCGCTCACCCAGCGCGCCGCCGCACGTCCCGGCCCGAAAGTCTTCCAGGCTGCCGGCGAAGGCTCCGCACCGCCACGGGCGCGGCGGCGCGCCGCGCGGGCTGGAAATGAACCCCACTTCCGGGGCCGTCTGCGTAACCCGTACGTGCGAGGCCGAAGCCCCGCCCCTAGGGGGCAAGCCGTTTCCGCGCACGCGCAAAAGCGGAATTGCGTCATACGCATGCGACGCCGCCGGAGACCACGCCCCCTTTGGCTTCAAGCCGGCACTGCGCATGCGCTGCCCTTAGTTTTGCCAGTACCTCTTCTGCGCATGCGCGAAAACGGAATTGCGTCATACGCATGCGACGCCGCCGGAGACCACGCCCCCTTTGGCTTCAAGCCGGCACTGCGCATGCGCTGCCCTTAGTTTTGCCAGTACCTCTTCTGCGCATGCGCAGAAGCGGAATTGCGTCATCACCACGCGACTACTCCCCCCAGACCACGCCCCCTTTGGCTTCAAGCCCCGTCTGCGCATGCGCTGCCCTTACTCTGCAGGGCGGCCACGCTGCTGCCGCCTGGCGAAAAAATTTCGGTACTGCAGCCAGTCTACCTAACAGACTGCACCCTTTATTAGACGAATGGAAGCGAGAAGGGAACTCTGCCCACGGCCCCTTAGCAAGTCGCCCGGCTTCACATCTCGCTGGATCAACTTCTTCCAGTGAACATATTCAATTCAACCAGTCTAGAGAAAAAGAGAAAAAAAAAAAAAAAAAAAAAGAAAAAACAAAAGAATCACTCGAGAGACCAGGCATACACTTTTTTTTTTTTTTTTCCTTATAAAAACACCAGCAACATTGTCTTCACGATAAAAGAGGCAATGAAACCTTTTCTTGTCAAATGTAAGGGCACTAAAGAGAAGGTAATTCGACAGACAAGACATAAACCTCTCCAGCTCTTTCCCCACGTCTATTTGGCATTCGTTTCCAAAAACTTTCTCGGGTGAACGTCTTTTGTCTTTGAGCAGTGCGACAGGCGGTTTGCAAACGGCACAAGTCTCTGCTTTTGAAAAATCAACTCAGACTCTGTAAGCACTTTAGATGGGGCACTTTGTGTTTCAGAGAAACAAAACCAACGCTGAGTCTTCCCTTGAACGACACAGGCCTGTTCACCTTTAAATCAGAGAAACAACGGACGTGGTTCTGATCCCTCAAGGAATCTGTACTTTCCAACAGACTGCACCGTCAGGATCAACAAAGCAGTTTCCTACCGTTTCGCCAGCGAGCCAGAGGACTGTCTCGAGACTAAGTTTCCTTGAACAAACACCGAAGAGATCTTCAAGACTCGGTCCAAATGGCTCCGTCAACCTTGAAATCGTAGTCCCCTTCAGCTCCACACCGCTTCATTCTGGGAACGCCCGCTAGAAAAAAAAGAAACAGTTTATTCAGTGTAACGATTCGATTGGTATACAAGCCTTCAAGGCTCCCAAGACCAAGCCTAAGAGGGTCAGGACCGTGCATGTTTGTACTCGCAGTGAAGCTCAACACCTTAGGCAACCCTCAGCCGAGACAAAGGTGAAAAACTCACCGGCGCCGAACGTTTCCTCGTCTGTAAGCTGCCCATCCTTGGCATGCAGGACTCCACATTCAAAATTCACAGGTCCCGGAGAAAGAAAACCAAAAACTACAGGACAAACAGACAATCAAACAAAAGACCTCAAATAAGGTTTCCTCTAAGGACTGTTAGATACATCTTTTGTACACGACCTACGCACGGCAACATACGCTTCGTACCAGCTCCGTTACATGCTCAAGTAGCAGACGCCTCAGACTCTGCTTTCCATCACAGATTACGATTTTTTGATGACGTTACTAAAGCTGGTCATCTATTAGTACGATAGGTTATGCCAGTGCCTGAAATGATTTTCGATCTCAGACGCTGCACAGAAACGCCGCAGTTTTTCACTGCAATAAGCAATTGATACCTCAGTCGGTACACGTCACCGAGTGAGTGCTAGGAGTGAAAAGTTTACATTTACCTCTCGCTCTTCGACAGCCAATGAATCCGGTAAACAAAACAACATCTTTAGCACACCGGTACCGAAGACACAGCGCAAAACCCCCCGTTAATGTGCTCCTGTATTTGTTTTAATTTCAAAGTAGCCACTTCAACTGATAAAGACAGCCGATTCTCTACCTGTAACTCTACTCCTCCTTATTATCCTGCTACAGAAAGAAACAAACCGCTAGCATTTCTACGTAACGACTTATTTTTCCAGAGAAGAATAAAAAGCCACAACCGACCAACCAAAAAAAAAAAACCAAACAGAAACAAAACAAACAAAAAAAAAAAACCCCCAAAACAACTCACCTCCTACCTTCTGTGTCCCAGGATGAAAAGTTTCCTTCGGGTTCTTCCCAAATTTGTCGTGACCCACAGGACTGAAATGCAAACGAAATACTGCTTTAGAGGAGAGCGAGCACACACCTCGACATTAAACCATGAACTGGCTGTAGTCGGAATCGATTGCGAGAAGAATCGTTCAAAGAGCCTCGCTGACGTGGAATTTTTTGCGGAAGAGCCATTTATTTCCCACACGACTAACCGCTGAGACTTCTTAAACTTCTTTCTGATTTTAAAAACAGAAACAACTAGGACCCTGCACGGAGATCACTTTTAAGCGTACCGTATTTACTTAGGAAGCACAGAACTTTATTCCCTCGTCCTTCGCTTCGGCTTTCTACGTAACTGTCGTGAGCGTTTTAGGAAGACTCGGTAACCTATCCTATTTCATAAGCTTCTCTTCCATCCCTTTGAAAACAACTCCAGGCACGTCAAATGAAAAACGAGCTGCTCGGCGTCAGGCTCGTACCCCAAAGATCCACAAGCAAGACCAGCTGCCTCGCTCAACGGAAAGACCTCACGTACAGCATTTCTTCCCAACTCGTGTTTCTACGTGACTGTCATTTTCGCCCCTTTTTTTTCCCCTACCGTGAATTTCTGGAGCTGCGCAGCACGCCACGGAGTGCCAAATGCAGTCTGTCTGAGGCACACCGAGCTGACACGGAGGTCACATCCGATGCGCCTCTCCATCATCGCTTACGCTAGGCCACCACGCCGACAGGATCTCCTGTAGTTCCCTTCGAAAGCAATTAAAAGGCTGAGATTAATTTAATTGACAAAAAAGCAGGTTTGTCGTGCAGCTGAAATTCGTTGACATAGTCGGTACCGAAACTCACGCTGGCTGTGAACGGGGTGAAATGGCAAAGGACCATCAGCCAGGCCCGAGGGAAGGCTCAAAGGCTGTACAAGCTAAAGAACAGCCAGGGAAGGGATTTTAGTCCGAGCCCAGGCGGGCAAAAGGAGATGACGTTAGTCCTGCTGCCTGCAGGCGTGTGGGAAAATCACCCCGGGGTGGGGGGGGAACTCGAGAAAATTGCGTCCTAACGGAAGCAGGGTATTACGGAGAGCTTTTTTTAGGGTAGGATACAGCTACAGCCTCGAGGACGGTCGGCACGCACACAGCCTGTACCGCCACCGCTCCCTAAGCAGCGGCTCGGCGCACGCCGACAGCGGTGACGGAGGACGAGCTTAAGGCAAAAAGCCAAAAGCAAACCCCTCAAAGCCCAGAACCGTTCTCAGGAACGCAGGAGTCAAGCCTAAAAGCGGTTGAAAGCTGCCTCCTACCTCTTCCCCCTCCGAGACCGGCACGTTTCCTCGCGATCCCTTTTCGCAAACAAAAGACGGACGCCTGCGGTATCAGCTTGGTCCCGAAGCACCACGACGCGCTTGCTGGCTACACGCTCTCTTCTGACAAGGCTGACAGCTTCTCCGCACGCGACAGCCGAGGCCCTGTGAAACACGAGGAAGGCAAACACCGGTAACGTCTCGCAGGGGTCAGGAGGAAGTCAGGATGCACTCCATTCGGAGCCCGACGCGTTACCCAAAGGAATTACCCCAGCAGAACAAGAGGCAGGAACGATCGGTAGACAGGCAGACAACATGCACGGCAGCGATACCCCCGTCAGACTTGCAGGGCGCTTCCAGACCCAGCCCGCTGCCGCGGCTCAGGCCGGCGGCTGGGGGAAAGACAAAGCCCCGCGCAGAGCTGCGGCGGCTGCCCGGGCAGCCCAGAGGCGGCGGGGGGGGGGCGGCAGGTCGCCGCGGGCCGACCCCTCCCCTCTCCCGGGCCCCGCCAGGCCGCCACAAGCGGCGAGCACCGGGGCCGCCCCGCCGCCGCTCCTCGCCTCCTCGCTGAGGTAGCGGCGCAGCCCCGAGAGACAAAAAAAAAAAAAAAAACCCAGCCCAAAATAGGCAGCACCGTGAGGAGCCCGCTGACCACCGTCGCTGCCGGGGAGACGAGAACGGCCGGCAGCCCCGCCGGTCCCGGGCCGGGCCGGGCCGCCCGCCTCAGCCCGCCCGCCGCCGGCACCAGGCGCTCCCCGCCGCGGCCGAGCGCCGGCCCGCCGCCCGCCCCCCCCCCCCCTTCGGCCGCTGCCCGCCGGCCCCCGCCCGCCCTCAGGCCGAGCGCTCACCCAGCGCGCCGCCGCACGTCCCGGCCCGAAAGTCTTCCAGGCTGCCGGCGAAGGCTCCGCACCGCCACGGGCGCGGCGGCGCGCCGCGCGGGCTGGAAATGAACCCCACTTCCGGGGCCGTCTGCGTAACCCGTACGTGCGAGGCCGAAGCCCCGCCCCTAGGGGGCAAGCCGTTTCCGCGCACGCGCAAAAGCGGAATTGCGTCATACGCATGCGACGCCGCCGGAGACCACGCCCCCTTTGGCTTCAAGCCGGCACTGCGCATGCGCTGCCCTTAGTTTTGCCAGTACCTCTTCTGCGCATGCGCGAAAACGGAATTGCGTCATACGCATGCGACGCCGCCGGAGACCACGCCCCCTTTGGCTTCAAGCCGGCACTGCGCATGCGCTGCCCTTAGTTTTGCCAGTACCTCTTCTGCGCATGCGCAGAAGCGGAATTGCGTCATCACCACGCGACTACTCCCCCCAGACCACGCCCCCTTTGGCTTCAAGCCCCGTCTGCGCATGCGCTGCCCTTACTCTGCAGGGCGGCCACGCTGCTGCCGCCTGGCGAAAAAATTTCGGTACTGCAGCCAGTCTACCTAACAGACTGCACCCTTTATTAGACGAATGGAAGCGAGAAGGGAACTCTGCCCACGGCCCCTTAGCAAGTCGCCCGGCTTCACATCTCGCTGGATCAACTTCTTCCAGTGAACATATTCAATTCAACCAGTCTAGAGAAAAAGAGAAAAAAAAAAAAAAAAAAAAAGAAAAAACAAAAGAATCACTCGAGAGACCAGGCATACACTTTTTTTTTTTTTTTTCCTTATAAAAACACCAGCAACATTGTCTTCACGATAAAAGAGGCAATGAAACCTTTTCTTGTCAAATGTAAGGGCACTAAAGAGAAGGTAATTCGACAGACAAGACATAAACCTCTCCAGCTCTTTCCCCACGTCTATTTGGCATTCGTTTCCAAAAACTTTCTCGGGTGAACGTCTTTTGTCTTTGAGCAGTGCGACAGGCGGTTTGCAAACGGCACAAGTCTCTGCTTTTGAAAAATCAACTCAGACTCTGTAAGCACTTTAGATGGGGCACTTTGTGTTTCAGAGAAACAAAACCAACGCTGAGTCTTCCCTTGAACGACACAGGCCTGTTCACCTTTAAATCAGAGAAACAACGGACGTGGTTCTGATCCCTCAAGGAATCTGTACTTTCCAACAGACTGCACCGTCAGGATCAACAAAGCAGTTTCCTACCGTTTCGCCAGCGAGCCAGAGGACTGTCTCGAGACTAAGTTTCCTTGAACAAACACCGAAGAGATCTTCAAGACTCGGTCCAAATGGCTCCGTCAACCTTGAAATCGTAGTCCCCTTCAGCTCCACACCGCTTCATTCTGGGAACGCCCGCTAGAAAAAAAAGAAACAGTTTATTCAGTGTAACGATTCGATTGGTATACAAGCCTTCAAGGCTCCCAAGACCAAGCCTAAGAGGGTCAGGACCGTGCATGTTTGTACTCGCAGTGAAGCTCAACACCTTAGGCAACCCTCAGCCGAGACAAAGGTGAAAAACTCACCGGCGCCGAACGTTTCCTCGTCTGTAAGCTGCCCATCCTTGGCATGCAGGACTCCACATTCAAAATTCACAGGTCCCGGAGAAAGAAAACCAAAAACTACAGGACAAACAGACAATCAAACAAAAGACCTCAAATAAGGTTTCCTCTAAGGACTGTTAGATACATCTTTTGTACACGACCTACGCACGGCAACATACGCTTCGTACCAGCTCCGTTACATGCTCAAGTAGCAGACGCCTCAGACTCTGCTTTCCATCACAGATTACGATTTTTTGATGACGTTACTAAAGCTGGTCATCTATTAGTACGATAGGTTATGCCAGTGCCTGAAATGATTTTCGATCTCAGACGCTGCACAGAAACGCCGCAGTTTTTCACTGCAATAAGCAATTGATACCTCAGTCGGTACACGTCACCGAGTGAGTGCTAGGAGTGAAAAGTTTACATTTACCTCTCGCTCTTCGACAGCCAATGAATCCGGTAAACAAAACAACATCTTTAGCACACCGGTACCGAAGACACAGCGCAAAACCCCCCGTTAATGTGCTCCTGTATTTGTTTTAATTTCAAAGTAGCCACTTCAACTGATAAAGACAGCCGATTCTCTACCTGTAACTCTACTCCTCCTTATTATCCTGCTACAGAAAGAAACAAACCGCTAGCATTTCTACGTAACGACTTATTTTTCCAGAGAAGAATAAAAAGCCACAACCGACCAACCAAAAAAAAAAAACCAAACAGAAACAAAACAAACAAAAAAAAAAAACCCCCAAAACAACTCACCTCCTACCTTCTGTGTCCCAGGATGAAAAGTTTCCTTCGGGTTCTTCCCAAATTTGTCGTGACCCACAGGACTGAAATGCAAACGAAATACTGCTTTAGAGGAGAGCGAGCACACACCTCGACATTAAACCATGAACTGGCTGTAGTCGGAATCGATTGCGAGAAGAATCGTTCAAAGAGCCTCGCTGACGTGGAATTTTTTGCGGAAGAGCCATTTATTTCCCACACGACTAACCGCTGAGACTTCTTAAACTTCTTTCTGATTTTAAAAACAGAAACAACTAGGACCCTGCACGGAGATCACTTTTAAGCGTACCGTATTTACTTAGGAAGCACAGAACTTTATTCCCTCGTCCTTCGCTTCGGCTTTCTACGTAACTGTCGTGAGCGTTTTAGGAAGACTCGGTAACCTATCCTATTTCATAAGCTTCTCTTCCATCCCTTTGAAAACAACTCCAGGCACGTCAAATGAAAAACGAGCTGCTCGGCGTCAGGCTCGTACCCCAAAGATCCACAAGCAAGACCAGCTGCCTCGCTCAACGGAAAGACCTCACGTACAGCATTTCTTCCCAACTCGTGTTTCTACGTGACTGTCATTTTCGCCCCTTTTTTTTCCCCTACCGTGAATTTCTGGAGCTGCGCAGCACGCCACGGAGTGCCAAATGCAGTCTGTCTGAGGCACACCGAGCTGACACGGAGGTCACATCCGATGCGCCTCTCCATCATCGCTTACGCTAGGCCACCACGCCGACAGGATCTCCTGTAGTTCCCTTCGAAAGCAATTAAAAGGCTGAGATTAATTTAATTGACAAAAAAGCAGGTTTGTCGTGCAGCTGAAATTCGTTGACATAGTCGGTACCGAAACTCACGCTGGCTGTGAACGGGGTGAAATGGCAAAGGACCATCAGCCAGGCCCGAGGGAAGGCTCAAAGGCTGTACAAGCTAAAGAACAGCCAGGGAAGGGATTTTAGTCCGAGCCCAGGCGGGCAAAAGGAGATGACGTTAGTCCTGCTGCCTGCAGGCGTGTGGGAAAATCACCCCGGGGTGGGGGGGGAACTCGAGAAAATTGCGTCCTAACGGAAGCAGGGTATTACGGAGAGCTTTTTTTAGGGTAGGATACAGCTACAGCCTCGAGGACGGTCGGCACGCACACAGCCTGTACCGCCACCGCTCCCTAAGCAGCGGCTCGGCGCACGCCGACAGCGGTGACGGAGGACGAGCTTAAGGCAAAAAGCCAAAAGCAAACCCCTCAAAGCCCAGAACCGTTCTCAGGAACGCAGGAGTCAAGCCTAAAAGCGGTTGAAAGCTGCCTCCTACCTCTTCCCCCTCCGAGACCGGCACGTTTCCTCGCGATCCCTTTTCGCAAACAAAAGACGGACGCCTGCGGTATCAGCTTGGTCCCGAAGCACCACGACGCGCTTGCTGGCTACACGCTCTCTTCTGACAAGGCTGACAGCTTCTCCGCACGCGACAGCCGAGGCCCTGTGAAACACGAGGAAGGCAAACACCGGTAACGTCTCGCAGGGGTCAGGAGGAAGTCAGGATGCACTCCATTCGGAGCCCGACGCGTTACCCAAAGGAATTACCCCAGCAGAACAAGAGGCAGGAACGATCGGTAGACAGGCAGACAACATGCACGGCAGCGATACCCCCGTCAGACTTGCAGGGCGCTTCCAGACCCAGCCCGCTGCCGCGGCTCAGGCCGGCGGCTGGGGGAAAGACAAAGCCCCGCGCAGAGCTGCGGCGGCTGCCCGGGCAGCCCAGAGGCGGCGGGGGGGGGGCGGCAGGTCGCCGCGGGCCGACCCCTCCCCTCTCCCGGGCCCCGCCAGGCCGCCACAAGCGGCGAGCACCGGGGCCGCCCCGCCGCCGCTCCTCGCCTCCTCGCTGAGGTAGCGGCGCAGCCCCGAGAGACAAAAAAAAAAAAAAAAACCCAGCCCAAAATAGGCAGCACCGTGAGGAGCCCGCTGACCACCGTCGCTGCCGGGGAGACGAGAACGGCCGGCAGCCCCGCCGGTCCCGGGCCGGGCCGGGCCGCCCGCCTCAGCCCGCCCGCCGCCGGCACCAGGCGCTCCCCGCCGCGGCCGAGCGCCGGCCCGCCGCCCGCCCCCCCCCCCCTTCGGCCGCTGCCCGCCGGCCCCCGCCCGCCCTCAGGCCGAGCGCTCACCCAGCGCGCCGCCGCACGTCCCGGCCCGAAAGTCTTCCAGGCTGCCGGCGAAGGCTCCGCACCGCCACGGGCGCGGCGGCGCGCCGCGCGGGCTGGAAATGAACCCCACTTCCGGGGCCGTCTGCGTAACCCGTACGTGCGAGGCCGAAGCCCCGCCCCTAGGGGGCAAGCCGTTTCCGCGCACGCGCAAAAGCGGAATTGCGTCATACGCATGCGACGCCGCCGGAGACCACGCCCCCTTTGGCTTCAAGCCGGCACTGCGCATGCGCTGCCCTTAGTTTTGCCAGTACCTCTTCTGCGCATGCGCGAAAACGGAATTGCGTCATACGCATGCGACGCCGCCGGAGACCACGCCCCCTTTGGCTTCAAGCCGGCACTGCGCATGCGCTGCCCTTAGTTTTGCCAGTACCTCTTCTGCGCATGCGCAGAAGCGGAATTGCGTCATCACCACGCGACTACTCCCCCCAGACCACGCCCCCTTTGGCTTCAAGCCCCGTCTGCGCATGCGCTGCCCTTACTCTGCAGGGCGGCCACGCTGCTGCCGCCTGGCGAAAAAATTTCGGTACTGCAGCCAGTCTACCTAACAGACTGCACCCTTTATTAGACGAATGGAAGCGAGAAGGGAACTCTGCCCACGGCCCCTTAGCAAGTCGCCCGGCTTCACATCTCGCTGGATCAACTTCTTCCAGTGAACATATTCAATTCAACCAGTCTAGAGAAAAAGAGAAAAAAAAAAAAAAAAAAAAAGAAAAAACAAAAGAATCACTCGAGAGACCAGGCATACACTTTTTTTTTTTTTTTTCCTTATAAAAACACCAGCAACATTGTCTTCACGATAAAAGAGGCAATGAAACCTTTTCTTGTCAAATGTAAGGGCACTAAAGAGAAGGTAATTCGACAGACAAGACATAAACCTCTCCAGCTCTTTCCCCACGTCTATTTGGCATTCGTTTCCAAAAACTTTCTCGGGTGAACGTCTTTTGTCTTTGAGCAGTGCGACAGGCGGTTTGCAAACGGCACAAGTCTCTGCTTTTGAAAAATCAACTCAGACTCTGTAAGCACTTTAGATGGGGCACTTTGTGTTTCAGAGAAACAAAACCAACGCTGAGTCTTCCCTTGAACGACACAGGCCTGTTCACCTTTAAATCAGAGAAACAACGGACGTGGTTCTGATCCCTCAAGGAATCTGTACTTTCCAACAGACTGCACCGTCAGGATCAACAAAGCAGTTTCCTACCGTTTCGCCAGCGAGCCAGAGGACTGTCTCGAGACTAAGTTTCCTTGAACAAACACCGAAGAGATCTTCAAGACTCGGTCCAAATGGCTCCGTCAACCTTGAAATCGTAGTCCCCTTCAGCTCCACACCGCTTCATTCTGGGAACGCCCGCTAGAAAAAAAAGAAACAGTTTATTCAGTGTAACGATTCGATTGGTATACAAGCCTTCAAGGCTCCCAAGACCAAGCCTAAGAGGGTCAGGACCGTGCATGTTTGTACTCGCAGTGAAGCTCAACACCTTAGGCAACCCTCAGCCGAGACAAAGGTGAAAAACTCACCGGCGCCGAACGTTTCCTCGTCTGTAAGCTGCCCATCCTTGGCATGCAGGACTCCACATTCAAAATTCACAGGTCCCGGAGAAAGAAAACCAAAAACTACAGGACAAACAGACAATCAAACAAAAGACCTCAAATAAGGTTTCCTCTAAGGACTGTTAGATACATCTTTTGTACACGACCTACGCACGGCAACATACGCTTCGTACCAGCTCCGTTACATGCTCAAGTAGCAGACGCCTCAGACTCTGCTTTCCATCACAGATTACGATTTTTTGATGACGTTACTAAAGCTGGTCATCTATTAGTACGATAGGTTATGCCAGTGCCTGAAATGATTTTCGATCTCAGACGCTGCACAGAAACGCCGCAGTTTTTCACTGCAATAAGCAATTGATACCTCAGTCGGTACACGTCACCGAGTGAGTGCTAGGAGTGAAAAGTTTACATTTACCTCTCGCTCTTCGACAGCCAATGAATCCGGTAAACAAAACAACATCTTTAGCACACCGGTACCGAAGACACAGCGCAAAACCCCCCGTTAATGTGCTCCTGTATTTGTTTTAATTTCAAAGTAGCCACTTCAACTGATAAAGACAGCCGATTCTCTACCTGTAACTCTACTCCTCCTTATTATCCTGCTACAGAAAGAAACAAACCGCTAGCATTTCTACGTAACGACTTATTTTTCCAGAGAAGAATAAAAAGCCACAACCGACCAACCAAAAAAAAAAAACCAAACAGAAACAAAACAAACAAAAAAAAAAAACCCCCAAAACAACTCACCTCCTACCTTCTGTGTCCCAGGATGAAAAGTTTCCTTCGGGTTCTTCCCAAATTTGTCGTGACCCACAGGACTGAAATGCAAACGAAATACTGCTTTAGAGGAGAGCGAGCACACACCTCGACATTAAACCATGAACTGGCTGTAGTCGGAATCGATTGCGAGAAGAATCGTTCAAAGAGCCTCGCTGACGTGGAATTTTTTGCGGAAGAGCCATTTATTTCCCACACGACTAACCGCTGAGACTTCTTAAACTTCTTTCTGATTTTAAAAACAGAAACAACTAGGACCCTGCACGGAGATCACTTTTAAGCGTACCGTATTTACTTAGGAAGCACAGAACTTTATTCCCTCGTCCTTCGCTTCGGCTTTCTACGTAACTGTCGTGAGCGTTTTAGGAAGACTCGGTAACCTATCCTATTTCATAAGCTTCTCTTCCATCCCTTTGAAAACAACTCCAGGCACGTCAAATGAAAAACGAGCTGCTCGGCGTCAGGCTCGTACCCCAAAGATCCACAAGCAAGACCAGCTGCCTCGCTCAACGGAAAGACCTCACGTACAGCATTTCTTCCCAACTCGTGTTTCTACGTGACTGTCATTTTCGCCCCTTTTTTTTCCCCTACCGTGAATTTCTGGAGCTGCGCAGCACGCCACGGAGTGCCAAATGCAGTCTGTCTGAGGCACACCGAGCTGACACGGAGGTCACATCCGATGCGCCTCTCCATCATCGCTTACGCTAGGCCACCACGCCGACAGGATCTCCTGTAGTTCCCTTCGAAAGCAATTAAAAGGCTGAGATTAATTTAATTGACAAAAAAGCAGGTTTGTCGTGCAGCTGAAATTCGTTGACATAGTCGGTACCGAAACTCACGCTGGCTGTGAACGGGGTGAAATGGCAAAGGACCATCAGCCAGGCCCGAGGGAAGGCTCAAAGGCTGTACAAGCTAAAGAACAGCCAGGGAAGGGATTTTAGTCCGAGCCCAGGCGGGCAAAAGGAGATGACGTTAGTCCTGCTGCCTGCAGGCGTGTGGGAAAATCACCCCGGGGTGGGGGGGGAACTCGAGAAAATTGCGTCCTAACGGAAGCAGGGTATTACGGAGAGCTTTTTTTAGGGTAGGATACAGCTACAGCCTCGAGGACGGTCGGCACGCACACAGCCTGTACCGCCACCGCTCCCTAAGCAGCGGCTCGGCGCACGCCGACAGCGGTGACGGAGGACGAGCTTAAGGCAAAAAGCCAAAAGCAAACCCCTCAAAGCCCAGAACCGTTCTCAGGAACGCAGGAGTCAAGCCTAAAAGCGGTTGAAAGCTGCCTCCTACCTCTTCCCCCTCCGAGACCGGCACGTTTCCTCGCGATCCCTTTTCGCAAACAAAAGACGGACGCCTGCGGTATCAGCTTGGTCCCGAAGCACCACGACGCGCTTGCTGGCTACACGCTCTCTTCTGACAAGGCTGACAGCTTCTCCGCACGCGACAGCCGAGGCCCTGTGAAACACGAGGAAGGCAAACACCGGTAACGTCTCGCAGGGGTCAGGAGGAAGTCAGGATGCACTCCATTCGGAGCCCGACGCGTTACCCAAAGGAATTACCCCAGCAGAACAAGAGGCAGGAACGATCGGTAGACAGGCAGACAACATGCACGGCAGCGATACCCCCGTCAGACTTGCAGGGCGCTTCCAGACCCAGCCCGCTGCCGCGGCTCAGGCCGGCGGCTGGGGGAAAGACAAAGCCCCGCGCAGAGCTGCGGCGGCTGCCCGGGCAGCCCAGAGGCGGCGGGGGGGGGGCGGCAGGTCGCCGCGGGCCGACCCCTCCCCTCTCCCGGGCCCCGCCAGGCCGCCACAAGCGGCGAGCACCGGGGCCGCCCCGCCGCCGCTCCTCGCCTCCTCGCTGAGGTAGCGGCGCAGCCCCGAGAGACAAAAAAAAAAAAAAAACCCAGCCCAAAATAGGCAGCACCGTGAGGAGCCCGCTGACCACCGTCGCTGCCGGGGAGACGAGAACGGCCGGCAGCCCCGCCGGTCCCGGGCCGGGCCGGGCCGCCCGCCTCAGCCCGCCCGCCGCCGGCACCAGGCGCTCCCCGCCGCGGCCGAGCGCCGGCCCGCCGCCCGCCCCCCCCCCCCTTCGGCCGCTGCCCGCCGGCCCCCGCCCGCCCTCAGGCCGAGCGCTCACCCAGCGCGCCGCCGCACGTCCCGGCCCGAAAGTCTTCCAGGCTGCCGGCGAAGGCTCCGCACCGCCACGGGCGCGGCGGCGCGCCGCGCGGGCTGGAAATGAACCCCACTTCCGGGGCCGTCTGCGTAACCCGTACGTGCGAGGCCGAAGCCCCGCCCCTAGGGGGCAAGCCGTTTCCGCGCACGCGCAAAAGCGGAATTGCGTCATACGCATGCGACGCCGCCGGAGACCACGCCCCCTTTGGCTTCAAGCCGGCACTGCGCATGCGCTGCCCTTAGTTTTGCCAGTACCTCTTCTGCGCATGCGCGAAAACGGAATTGCGTCATACGCATGCGACGCCGCCGGAGACCACGCCCCCTTTGGCTTCAAGCCGGCACTGCGCATGCGCTGCCCTTAGTTTTGCCAGTACCTCTTCTGCGCATGCGCAGAAGCGGAATTGCGTCATCACCACGCGACTACTCCCCCCAGACCACGCCCCCTTTGGCTTCAAGCCCCGTCTGCGCATGCGCTGCCCTTACTCTGCAGGGCGGCCACGCTGCTGCCGCCTGGCGAAAAAATTTCGGTACTGCAGCCAGTCTACCTAACAGACTGCACCCTTTATTAGACGAATGGAAGCGAGAAGGGAACTCTGCCCACGGCCCCTTAGCAAGTCGCCCGGCTTCACATCTCGCTGGATCAACTTCTTCCAGTGAACATATTCAATTCAACCAGTCTAGAGAAAAAGAGAAAAAAAAAAAAAAAAAAAAAAAGAAAAAACAAAAGAATCACTCGAGAGACCAGGCATACACTTTTTTTTTTTTTTTTCCTTATAAAAACACCAGCAACATTGTCTTCACGATAAAAGAGGCAATGAAACCTTTTCTTGTCAAATGTAAGGGCACTAAAGAGAAGGTAATTCGACAGACAAGACATAAACCTCTCCAGCTCTTTCCCCACGTCTATTTGGCATTCGTTTCCAAAAACTTTCTCGGGTGAACGTCTTTTGTCTTTGAGCAGTGCGACAGGCGGTTTGCAAACGGCACAAGTCTCTGCTTTTGAAAAATCAACTCAGACTCTGTAAGCACTTTAGATGGGGCACTTTGTGTTTCAGAGAAACAAAACCAACGCTGAGTCTTTCCTTGAACGACACAGGCCTGTTCACCTTTAAATCAGAGAAACAACGGACGTGGTTCTGATCTCTCAAGGAATCTTTACTTTCCAACAGACTGCACCGTCAGGATCAACAAAGCAGTTTCCTACCGTTTCGCCAGCGAGCCAGAGGACTGTCTCGAGACTAAGTTTCCTTGAACAAACACCGAAGAGATCTTCAAGACTCGGTCCAAATGGCTCCGTCAACCTTGAAATCGTAGTCCCCTTCAGCTCCACACCGCTTCATTCTGGGAACGCCCGCTAGAAAAAAAAGGAACAGTTTATTCAGTGTAACGATTCGATTGGTATACAAGCCTTCAAGGCTCCCAAGACCAAGCCTAAGAGGGTCAGGACCGTGCATGTTTGTACTCGCAGTGAAGCTCAACACCTTATGCAACCCTCAGCCGAGACAAAGGTGAAAAACTCACCGGCGCCGAACGTTTCCTCGTCTGTAAGCTGCCCATCCTTAGCATGCAGGACTCCACATTCAAAATTCACAGGTCCCGGAGAAAGAAAACCAAAAACTACAGGACAAACAGACAATCAAACAAAAGACCTCAAATAAGGTTTCCTCTAAGGACTGTTAGATACATCTTTTGTACACGACCTACGCACGGCAACATACGCTTCGTACCAGCTCCGTTACATGCTCAAGTAGCAGACGCCTCAGACTCTGCTTTCCATCACAGATTACGATTTTTTGATGACGTTACTAAAGCTGGTCATCTATTAGTACGATAGGTTATGCCAGTGCCTGAAATGATTTTCGATCTCAGACGCTACACAGAAACGCCGCAGTTTTTCACTCCAATAAGCAATTGATACCTCAGTCGGTACACGTCACCGAGTGAGTGCTAGGAGTGAAAAGTTTACATTTACCTCTCGCTCTTCGACAGCCAATGAATCCTGTAAACAAAACAACATCTTTAGCACACCGGTACCGAAGACACAGCGCAAAACCCCCCGTTAATGTGCTCCTGTATTTGTTTTAATTTCAAAGTAGCCACTTCAACTGATAAAGACAGCCGATTCTCTACCTGTAACTCTACTCCTCCTTATTATCCTGCTACAGAAAGAAACAAACCGCTAGCATTTCTACGTAACGACTTATTTTTCCAGAGAAGAATAAAAAGCCACAACCGACCAACCAAAAAAAAAAACCAAACAGAAACAAAACAAACAAAAAAACCAAACCCCCAAAACAACTCACCTCCTACCTTCTGTGTCCCAGGATGAAAAGTTTCCTTCGGGTTCTTCCCAAATTTGTCATGACCCACAGGACTGAAATGCAAACGAAATACTGCTTTAGAGGAGAGCGAGCACACACCTCGACATTAAACCATGAACTGGCTGTAGTCGGAATCGATTGCGAGAAGAATCGTTCAAAGAGCCTCGCTGACGTGGAATTTTTTGCGGAAGAGCCATTTATTTCCCACACGACTAACCGCTGAGACTTCTTAAACTTCTTTCTGATTTTAAAAACAGAAACAACTAGGACCCTGCACGGAGATCACTTTTAAGCGTACCGTATTTACTTAGGAAGCACAGAACTTTATTCCCTCGTCCTTCGCTTCGGCTTTCTACGTAACTGTCGTGAGCGTTTTAGGAAGACTCGGTAACCTATCCTATTTCATAAGCTTCTCTTCCATCCCTTTGAAAACAACTCCAGGCACGTCAAATGAAAAACGAGCTGCTCGGCGTCAGGCTCGTACCCCAAAGATCCACAAGCAAGACCAGCTGCCTCGCTCAACGGAAAGCCCTCACGTACAGCATTTCTTCCCAACTCGTGTTTCAGCGCGACTGTCATTTTCGCCCCTTTTTTTTCCCCTACCGTGAATTTCTGGAGCTGCGCAGCACGCCACGGAGTGCCAAATGCAGTCTGTCTGAGGCACACCGAGCTGACACGGAGGTCACATCCGATGCGCCTCTCCATCATCGCTTACGCTAGGCCACCACGCCGACAGGATCTCCTGTAGTTCCCTTCGAAAGCAATTAAAAGGCTGAGATTAATTTAATTGACAAAAAAGCAGGTTTGTCGTGCAGCTGAAATTCGTTGACATAGTCGGTACCGAAACTCACGCTGGCTGTGAACGGGGTGAAATGGCAAAGGACCATCAGCCAGGCCCGAGGGAAGGCTCAAAGGCTGTACAAGCTAAAGAACAGCCAGGGAAGGGATTTTAGTCCGAGCCCAGGCGGGCAAAAGGAGATGACGTTAGTCCTGCTGCCTGCAGGCGTGTGGGAAAATCACCCCGGGGTGGGGGGGGAACTCGAGAAAATTGCGTCCTAACGGAAGCAGGGTATTACGGAGAGCTTTTTTTAGGGTAGGATACAGCTACAGCCTCGAGGACGGTCGGCACGCACACAGCCTGTACCGCCACCGCTCCCTAAGCAGCGGCTCGGCGCACACCGACAGCGGTGACGGAGGACGAGCTTAAGGCAAAAAGCCAAAAGCAAACCCCTCAAAGCCCAGAACCGTTCTCAGGAACGCAGGAGTCAAGCCTAAAAGCGGTTGAAAGCTGCCTCCTACCTCTTCCCCCTCCGACACCGGCACGTTTCCTCGCGATCCCTTTTCGCAAACAAAAGACGGACGCCTGCGGTATCAGCTTGGTCCCGAAGCACCACGACGCGCTTGCTGGCTACACGCTCTCTTCTGACAAGGCTGACAGCTTCTCCGCACGCGACAGCCGAGGCCCTGTGAAACACGAGGAAGGCAAACACCGGTAACGTCTCGCAGGGGTCAGGAGGAAGTCAGGATGCACTCCATTCGGAGCCCGACGCGTTACCCAAAGGAATTACCCCAGCAGAACAAGAGGCAGGAACGATCGGTAGACAGGCAGACCACATGCACGGCAGCGATACCCCCGTCAGACTTGCAGGGCGCTTCCAGTCCCAGCCCGCTGCCGCGGCTCAGGCCGGCGGCTGGGGGAAAGACAAAGCCCCGCGCAGAGCTGCGGCGGCTGCCCGGGCAGCCCAGAGGCGGCGGGGGGGGGGCGGCAGGTCGCCGCGGGCCGACCCCTCCCCTCTCCCGGGCCCCGCCAGGCCGCCACAAGCGGCGAGCACCGGGGCCGCCCCGCCGCCGCTCCTCGCCTCCTCGCTGAGGTAGCGGCGCAGCCCCGAGAGACAAAAAAAAAAAAAAAAACCAGCCCAAAATAGGCAGCACCGTGAGGAGCCCGCTGACCACCGTCGCTGCCGGGGAGACGAGAACGGCCGGCAGCCCCGCCGGTCCCGGGCCGGGCCGGGCCGCCCGCCTCAGCCCGCCCGCCGCCGGCACCAGGCGCTCCCCGCCGCGGCCGAGCGCCGGCCCGCCGCCCGCCCCCCCCCCCCTTCGGCCGCTGCCCGCCCGCCCGCCCGCCCGCCCTCAGGCCGAGCGCTCACCCAGCGCGCCGCCGCACGTCCCGGCCCGAAAGTCTTCCAGGCTGCCGGCGAAGGCTCCGCACCGCCACGGGCGCGGCGGCGCGCCGCGCGGGCTGGAAATGAACCCCACTTCCGGGGCCGTCTGCGTAACCCGTACGTGCGAGGCCGAAGCCCCGCCCCTAGGGGGCAAGCCGTTTCCGCGCACGCGCAAAAGCGGAATTGCGTCATACGCATGCGACGCCGCCGGAGACCACGCCCCCTTTGGCTTCAAGCCGGCACTGCGCATGCGCTGCCCTTAGTTTTGCCAGTACCTCTTCTGCGCATGCGCGAAAACGGAATTGCGTCATACGCATGCGACGCCGCCGGAGACCACGCCCCCTTTGGCTTCAAGCCGGCACTGCGCATGCGCTGCCCTTAGTTTTGCCAGTACCTCTTCTGCGCATGCGCAGAAGCGGAATTGCGTCATCACCACGCGACTACTCCCCCCAGACCACGCCCCCTTTGGCTTCAAGCCCCGTCTGCGCATGCGCTGCCCTTACTCTGCAGGGCGGCCACGCTGCTGCCGCCTGGCGAAAAAATTTCGGTACTGCAGCCAGTCTACCTAACAGACTGCACCCTTTATTAGACGAATGGAAGCGAGAAGGGAACTCTGCCCACGGCCCCTTAGCAAGTCGCCCGGCTTCACATCTCGCTGGATCAACTTCTTCCAGTGAACATATTCAATTCAACCAGTCTAGAGAAAAAGAGAAAAAAAAAAAAAAAAAAAAAGAAAAACCAAAAGAATCACTCGAGAGACCAGGCATACACTTTTTTTTTTTTTTTTCCTTATAAAAACACCAGCAACATTGTCTTCACGATAAAAGAGGCAATGAAACCTTTTCTTGTCAAATGTAAGGGCACTAAAGAGAAGGTAATTCGACAGACAAGACATAAACCTCTCCAGCTCTTTCCCCACGTCTATTTGGCATTCGTTTCCAAAAACTTTCTCGGGTGAACGTCTTTTGTCTTTGAGCAGTGCGACAGGCGGTTTGCAAACGGCACAAGTCTCTGCTTTTGAAAAATCAACTCAGACTCTGTAAGCACTTTAGATGGGGCACTTTGTGTTTCAGAGAAACAAAACCAACGCTGAGTCTTCCCTTGAACGACACAGGCCTGTTCACCTTTAAATCAGAGAAACAACGGACGTGGTTCTGATCCCTCAAGGAATCTGTACTTTCCAACAGACTGCACCGTCAGGATCAACAAAGCAGTTTCCTACCGTTTCGCCAGCGAGCCAGAGGACTGTCTCGAGACTAAGTTTCCTTGAACAAACACCGAAGAGATCTTCAAGACTCGGTCCAAATGGCTCCGTCAACCTTGAAATCGTAGTCCCCTTCAGCTCCACACCGCTTCATTCTGGGAACGCCCGCTAGAAAAAAAAGAAACAGTTTATTCAGTGTAACGATTCGATTGGTATACAAGCCTTCAAGGCTCCCAAGACCAAGCCTAAGAGGGTCAGGACCGTGCATGTTTGTACTCGCAGTGAAGCTCAACACCTTAGGCAACCCTCAGCCGAGACAAAGGTGAAAAACTCACCGGCGCCGAACGTTTCCTCGTCTGTAAGCTGCCCATCCTTGGCATGCAGGACTCCACATTCAAAATTCACAGGTCCCGGAGAAAGAAAACCAAAAACTACAGGACAAACAGACAATCAAACAAAAGACCTCAAATAAGGTTTCCTCTAAGGACTGTTAGATACATCTTTTGTACACGACCTACGCACGGCAACATACGCTTCGTACCAGCTCCGTTACATGCTCAAGTAGCAGACGCCTCAGACTCTGCTTTCCATCACAGATTACGATTTTTTGATGACGTTACTAAAGCTGGTCATCTATTAGTACGATAGGTTATGCCAGTGCCTGAAATGATTTTCGATCTCAGACGCTGCACAGAAACGCCGCAGTTTTTCACTGCAATAAGCAATTGATACCTCAGTCGGTACACGTCACCGAGTGAGTGCTAGGAGTGAAAAGTTTACATTTACCTCTCGCTCTTCGACAGCCAATGAATCCTGTAAACAAAACAACATCTTTAGCACACCGGTACCGAAGACACAGCGCAAAACCCCCCGTTAATGTGCTCCTGTATTTGTTTTAATTTCAAAGTAGCCACTTCAACTGATAAAGACAGCCGATTCTCTACCTGTAACTCTACTCCTCCTTATTATCCTGCTACAGAAAGAAACAAACCGCTAGCATTTCTACGTAACGACTTATTTTTCCAGAAAAGAATAAAAAGCCACAACCGACCAACCAAAAAAAAAAACCAAACAGAAACAAAACAAACAAAAAAACCAAACCCCCAAAACAACTCACCTCCTACCTTCTGTGTCCCAGGATGAAAAGTTTCCTTCGGGTTCTTCCCAAATTTGTCGTGACCCACAGGACTGAAATGCAAACGAAATACTGCTTTAGAGGAGAGCGAGCACACACCTCGACATTAAACCATGAACTGGCTGTAGTCGGAATCGATTGCGAGAAGAATCGTTCAAAGAGCCTCGCTGACGTGGAATTTTTTGCGGAAGAGCCATTTATTTCCCACACGACTAACCGCTGAGACTTCTTAAACTTCTTTCTGATTTTAAAAACAGAAACAACTAGGACCCTGCACGGAGATCACTTTCAAGCGTACCGTATTTACTTAGGAAGCACAGAACTTTATTCCCTCGTCCTTCGCTTCGGCTTTCTACGTAACTGTCGTGAGCGTTTTAGGAAGACTCGGTAACCTATCCTATTTCATACGCTTCTCTTCCATCCCTTTGAAAACAACTCCAGGCACGTCAAATGAAAAACGAGCTGCTCGGCGTCAGGCTCGTACCCCAAAGATCCACAAGCAAGACCAGCTGCCTCGCTCAACGGAAAGCCCTCACGTACAGCATTTCTTCCCAACTCGTGTTTCTACGCGACTGTCATTTTCGCCCCTTTTTTTTCCCCTACCGTGAATTTCTGGAGCTGCGCAGCACGCCACGGAGTGCCAAATGCAGTCTGTCTGAGGCACACCGAGCTGACACGGAGGTCACATCCGATGCGCCTCTCCATCATCGCTTACGCTAGGCCACCACGCCGACAGGATCTCCTGTAGTTCCCTTCGAAAGCAATTAAAAGGCTGAGATTAATTTAATTGACAAAAAAGCAGGTTTGTCGTGCAGCTGAAATTCGTTGACATAGTCGGTACCGAAACTCACGCTGGCTGTGAACGGGGTGAAATGGCAAAGGACCATCAGCCAGGCCCGAGGGAAGGCTCAAAGGCTGTACAAGCTAAAGAACAGACAGGGAAGGGATTTTAGTCCGAGCCCAGGCGGGCAAAAGGAGATGACGTTAGTCCTGCTGCCTGCAGGCGTGTGGGAAAATCACCCCGAGGTGGTGGTGGGGGGGGAACTCGAGAAAATTGCGTCCTAACGGAAGCAGGGTATTACGGAGAGCTTTTTTTAGGGTAGGATACAGCTACAGCCTCGAGGACGGTCGGCACGCACACAGCCTGTACCGCCACCGCTCCCTAAGCAGCGGCTCGGCGCACGCCGACAGCGGTGACGGAGGACGAGCTTAAGGCAAAAAGCCAAAAGCAAACCCCTCAAAGCCCAGAACCGTTCTCAGGAACGCAGGAGTCAAGCCTAAAAGCGGTTGAAAGCTGCCTCCTACCTCTTCCCCCTCCGAGACCGGCACGTTTCCTCGCGATCCCTTTTCGCAAACAAAAGACGGACGCCTGCGGTATCAGCTTGGTCCCGAAGCACCACGACGCGCTTGCTGGCTACACGCTCTCTTCTGACAAGGCTGACAGCTTCTCCGCACGCGACAGCCGAGGCCCTGTGAAACACGAGGAAGGCAAACACCGGTAACGTCTCGCAGGGGTCAGGAGGAAGTCAGGATGCACTCCATTCGGAGCCCGACGCGTTACCCAAAGGAATTACCCCAGCAGAACAAGAGGCAGGAACGATCGGTAGACAGGCAGACCACATGCACGGCAGCGATACCCCCGTCGGACTTGCAGGGCGCTTCCAGTCCCAGCCGGCTGCCGCGGCTCAGGCCGGCGGCTGGGGGAAAGACAAAGCCCCGCGCAGAGCTGCGGCGGCTGCCCGGGCAGCCCAGAGGCGGCGGGGGGGGGGGGGGGGGGCGGCAGGTCGCCGCGGGCCGACCCCTCCCTCTCCCGGGCCCCGCCAGGCCGCCACAAGCGGCGAGCACCGGGGCCGCCCCGCCGCCGCTCCTCGCCTCCTCGCTGAGGTAGCGGCGCAGCCCCGAGAGACAAAAAAAAAAAAAAAAAACCAGCCCAAAATAGGCAGCACCGTGAGGAGCCCGCTGACCACCGTCGCTGCCGGGGAGACGAGAACGGCCGGCAGCCCCGCCGGTCCCGGGCCGGGCCGGGCCGGGCCGCCCGCCTCAGCCCGCCCGCCGCCGGCACCAGGCGCTCCCCGCCGCGGCCGAGCGCCGGCCCGCCGCATCCCCCGCCCCCCCCCCCCCCGCCTCGGCCGCTGCCCGCCGGCCCCCGCCCGCCCGCCCTCAGGCCGAGCGCTCACCCAGCGCGCCGCCGCACGTCCCGGCCCGAAAGTCTTCCAGGCTGCCGGCGAAGGCTCCGCACCGCCACGGGCGCGGCGGCGCGCCGCGCGGGCTGGAAATGAACCCCACTTCCGGGGCCGTCTGCGTAACCCGTACGTGCGAGGCCGAAGCCCCGCCCCTAGGGGGCAAGCCGTTTCCGCGCACGCGCAAAAGCGGAATTGCGTCATACGCATGCGACGCCGCCGGAGACCACGCCCCCTTTGGCTTCAAGCCGGCACTGCGCATGCGCTGCCCTCAGTTTTGCCAGTACCTCTTCTGCGCATGCGCCAAAACGGAATTGCGTCATACGCATGCGACGCCGCCGGAGACCACGCCCCCTTTGGCTTCAAGCCGGCACTGCGCATGCGCTGCCCTTAGTTTTGCCAGTACCTCTTCTGCGCATGCGCAGAAGCTGAATTGCGTCATCACCACGCGACTACTCCCCCCAGGCCCCGCCCCCTTTGGCTTCAAGCCCCGTCTGCGCATGCGCTGCCCTTACTCTGCAGGGCGGCCACGCTGCTGCCGCCTGGCGAAAAAATTTCGGTACTGCAGCCAGTCTACCTAACAGACTGCACCCTTTATTAGACGAATGGAAGCGAGAAGGGAACTCTGCCCACGGCCCCTTAGCAAGTCGCCCGGCTTCACATCTCGCTGGATCAACTTCTTCCAGGGAACATATTCAATTCCACCAGTCTAGAGAAAAAGAGAAAAAAAGAAAAAACAAAAGAATCACTCGAGAGACCAGGCATACACTTTTTTTTTTTTTTTTCCCCTTATAAAAACACCAGCAACATTGTCTTCACGATAAAAGAGGCAATGAAACCTTTTCTTGTCAAATGTAAGGGCACTAAAGAGAAGGTAATTCGACAGACAAGACATAAACCTCTCCAGCTCTTTCCCCACGTCTATTTGGCATTCGTTTCCAAAAACTTTCTCGGGTGAGCGTCTTTTGTCTTTGAGCAGTGCGACAGGCGGTTTGCAAACGGCACAAGTCTCTGCTTTTGAAAAATCAACTCAGACTCTGTAAGCACTTTAGATGGGGCACTTTGTGTTTCAGAGAAACAAAACCAACGCTGAGTCTTCCCTTGAACGACACAGGCCTGTTCACCTTTAAATCAGAGAAACAACGGACGTGGTTCTGATCCCTCAAGGAATCTGTACTTTCCAACAGACTGCACCGTCAGGATCAACAAAGCAGTTTCCTACCGTTTCGCCAGCGAGCCAGAGGACTGTCTCGAGACTAAGTTTCCTTGAACAAACACCGAAGAGATCTTCAAGACTCGGTCCAAATGGCTCCGTCAACCTTGAAATCGTAGTCCCCTTCAGCTCCACACCGCTTCATTCTGGGAACGCCCGCTAGGAAAAGAAAGAAACGGTTTATTCAGTGTAACGATTCGATTGGTATACAAGCCTTCAAGGCTCCCAAGACCAAGCCTAAGAGGGTCAGGACCGTGCATGTTTGTACTCGCAGTGAAGCTCAACACCTTAGGCAACCCTCAGCCGAGACAAAGGTGAAAAACTCACCGGCGCCGAACGTTTCCTCGTCTGTAAGCTGCCCATCCTTGGCATGCAGGACTCCACATTCAAAATTCACAGGTCCCGGAGAAAGAAAACCAAAAACTACAGGACAAACAGACAATCAAACAAAAGACCTCAAATAAGGTTTCCTCTAAGGACTGTTAGATACATCTTTTGTACACGACCTACGCACGGCAACATACGCTTCGTACCAGCTCCGTTACATGCTCAAGTAGCAGACGCCTCAGACTCTGCTTTCCATCACAGATTACGATTTTTTGATGACGTTACTAAAGCTGGTCATCTATTAGTACGATAGGTTATGCCAGTGCCTGAAATGATTTTCGATCTCAGACGCTGCACAGAAACGCCGCAGTTTTTCACTGCAATAAGCAATTGATACCTCAGTCGGTACACGTCACCGAGTGAGTGCTAGGAGTGAAAAGTTTACATTTACCTCTCGCTCTTCGACAGCCAATGAATCCTGTAAACAAAACAACATCTTTAGCACACCGGTACCGAAGACACAGCGCAAAACCCCCCGTTAATGTGCTCCTGTATTTGTTTTAATTTCAAAGTAGCCACTTCAACTGATAAAGACAGCCGATTCTCTACCTGTAACTCTACTCCTCCTTATTATCCTGCTACAGAAAGAAACAAACCGCTAGCATTTCTACGTAACGACTTATTTTTCCAGAGAAGAATAAAAAGCCACAACCGACCAACCAAAAAAAAAAACCAAACAGAAACAAAACAAACAAAAAAACCAAACCCCCAAAACAACTCACCTCCTACCTTCTGTGTCCCAGGATGAAAAGTTTCCTTCGGGTTCTTCCCAAATTTGTCGTGACCCACAGGACTGAAATGCAAACGAAATACTGCTTTAGAGGAGAGCGAGCACACACCTCGACATTAAACCATGAACTGGCTGTAGTCGGAATCGATTGCGAGAAGAATCGTTCAAAGAGCCTCGCTGACGTGGAATTTTTTGCGGAAGAGCCATTTATTTCCCACACGACTAACCGCTGAGACTTCTTAAACTTCTTTCTGATTTTAAAAACAGAAACAACTAGGACCCTGCACGGAGATCACTTTCAAGCGTACCGTATTTACTTAGGAAGCACAGAACTTTATTCCCTCGTCCTTCGCTTCGGCTTTCTACGTAACTGTCGTGAGCGTTTTAGGAAGACTCGGTAACCTATCCTATTTCATACGCTTCTCTTCCATCCCTTTGAAAACAACTCCAGGCACGTCAAATGAAAAACGAGCTGCTCGGCGTCAGGCTCGTACCCCAAAGATCCACAAGCAAGACCAGCTGCCTCGCTCAACGGAAAGCCCTCACGTACAGCATTTCTTCCCAACTCGTGTTTCTACGCGACTGTCATTTTCGCCCCTTTTTTTTCCCCTACCGTGAATTTCTGGAGCTGCGCAGCACGCCACGGAGTGCCAAATGCAGTCTGTCTGAGGCACACCGAGCTGACACGGAGGTCACATCCGATGCGCCTCTCCATCATCGCTTACGCTAGGCCACCACGCCGACAGGATCTCCTGTAGTTCCCTTCGAAAGCAATTAAAAGGCTGAGATTAATTTAATTGACAAAAAAGCAGGTTTGTCGTGCAGCTGAAATTCGTTGACATAGTCGGTACCGAAACTCACGCTGGCTGTGAACGGGGTGAAATGGCAAAGGACCATCAGCCAGGCCCGAGGGAAGGCTCAAAGGCTGTACAAGCTAAAGAACAGCCAGGGAAGGGATTTTAGTCCGAGCCCAGGCGGGCAAAAGGAGATGACGTTAGTCCTGCTGCCTGCAGGCGTGTGGGAAAATCACCCCGGGGTGGGGGGGGAACTCGAGAAAATTGCGTCCTAACGGAAGCAGGGTATTACGGAGAGCTTTTTTTAGGGTAGGATACAGCTACAGCCTCGAGGACGGTCGGCACGCACACAGCCTGTACCGCCACCGCTCCCTAAGCAGCGGCTCGGCGCACGCCGACAGCGGTGACGGAGGACGAGCTTAAGGCAAAAAGCCAAAAGCAAACCCCTCAAAGCCCAGAACCGTTCTCAGGAACGCAGGAGTCAAGCCTAAAAGCGGTTGAAAGCTGCCTCCTACCTCTTCCCCCTCCGACACCGGCACGTTTCCTCGCGATCCCTTTTCGCAAACAAAAGACGGACGCCTGCGGTATCAGCTTGGTCCCGAAGCACCACGACGCGCTTGCTGGCTACACGCTCTCTTCTGACAAGGCTGACAGCTTCTCCGCACGCGACAGCCGAGGCCCTGTGAAACACGAGGAAGGCAAACACCGGTAACGTCTCGCAGGGGTCAGGAGGAAGTCAGGATGCACTCCATTCGGAGCCCGACGCGTTACCCAAAGGAATTACCCCAGCAGAACAAGAGGCAGGAACGATCGGTAGACAGGCAGACAACATGCACGGCAGCGATACCCCCGTCAGACTTGCAGGGCGCTTCCAGACCCAGCCCGCTGCCGCGGCTCAGGCCGGCGGCTGGGGGAAAGACAAAGCCCCGCGCAGAGCTGCGGCGGCTGCCCGGGCAGCCCAGAGGCGGCGGGGGGGGGGCGGCAGGTCGCCGCGGGCCGACCCCTCCCCTCTCCCGGGCCCCGCCAGGCCGCCACAAGCGGCGAGCACCGGGGCCGCCCCGCCGCCGCTCCTCGCCTCCTCGCTGAGGTAGCGGCGCAGCCCCGAGAGACAAAAAAAAAAAAAACAAAAAAAAAAAAACAGCCCAAAATAGGCAGCACCGTGAGGAGCCCGCTGACCACCGTCGCTGCCGGGGAGACGAGAACGGCCGGCAGCCCCGCCGGTCCCGGGCCGGGCCGGGCCGCCCGCCTCAGCCCGCCCGCCGCCGGCACCAGGCGCTCCCCGCCGCGGCCGAGCGCCGGCCCGCCGCCCGCCCCCCCCCCCTTCGGCCGCTGCCCGCCCGCCCGCCCGCCCGCCCTCAGGCCGAGCGCTCACCCAGCGCGCCGCCGCACGTCCCGGCCCGAAAGTCTTCCAGGCTGCCGGCGAAGGCTCCGCACCGCCACGGGCGCGGCGGCGCGCCGCGCGGGCTGGAAATGAACCCCACTTCCGGGGCCGTCTGCGTAACCCGTACGTGCGAGGCCGAAGCCCCGCCCCTAGGGGGCAAGCCGTTTCCGCGCACGCGCAGAAGCGGAATTGCGTCATACGCATGCGACGCCGCCGGAGACCACGCCCCCTTTGGCTTCAGTCCGGCACTGCGCATGCGCTGCCCTTAGTTTTGCCAGTACCTCTTCTGCGCATGCGCAGAAGCGGAATTGCGGCATACGCATGCGACGCCGCCGGAGACCACGCCCCCTTTGGCTTCAGTCCGGCACTGCGCATGCGCTGCCCTTAGTTTTGCCAGTACCTCTTCTGCGCATGCGCAGAAGCGGAATTGCGTCATCACCACGCGACTACTCCCCCCAGACCACGCCCCCTTTGGCTTCAAGCCCCGTCTGCGCATGCGCTGCCCTTACTCTGCAGGGCGGCCACGCTGCTGCCGCCTGGCGAAAAAATTTCGGTACTGCAGCCAGTCTACCTAACAGACTGCACCCTTTATTAGACGAATGGAAGCGAGAAGGGAACTCTGCCCACGGCCCCTTAGCAAGTCGCCCGGCTTCACATCTCGCTGGATCAACTTCTTCCAGTGAACATATTCAATTCAACCAGTCTAGAGAAAAAGAGAAAAAAAAAAAAAAAAAAAAAGAAAAACCAAAAGAATCACTCGAGAGACCAGGCATACACTTTTTTTTTTTTTTTTCCTTATAAAAACACCAGCAACATTGTCTTCACGATAAAAGAGGCAATGAAACCTTTTCTTGTCAAATGTAAGGGCACTAAAGAGAAGGTAATTCGACAGACAAGACATAAACCTCTCCAGCTCTTTCCCCACGTCTATTTGGCATTCGTTTCCAAAAACTTTCTCGGGTGAACGTCTTTTGTCTTTGAGCAGTGCGACAGGCGGTTTGCAAACGGCACAAGTCTCTGCTTTTGAAAAATCAACTCAGACTCTGTAAGCACTTTAGATGGGGCACTTTGTGTTTCAGAGAAACAAAACCAACGCTGAGTCTTCCCTTGAACGACACAGGCCTGTTCACCTTTAAATCAGAGAAACAACGGACGTGGTTCTGATCCCTCAAGGAATCTGTACTTTCCAACAGACTGCACCGTCAGGATCAACAAAGCAGTTTCCTACCGTTTCGCCAGCGAGCCAGAGGACTGTCTCGAGACTAAGTTTCCTTGAACAAACACCGAAGAGATCTTCAAGACTCGGTCCAAATGGCTCCGTCAACCTTGAAATCGTAGTCCCCTTCAGCTCCACACCGCTTCATTCTGGGAACGCCCGCTAGAAAAAAAAGAAACAGTTTATTCAGTGTAACGATTCGATTGGTATACAAGCCTTCAAGGCTCCCAAGACCAAGCCTAAGAGGGTCAGGACCGTGCATGTTTGTACTCGCAGTGAAGCTCAACACCTTAGGCAACCCTCAGCCGAGACAAAGTTGAAAAACTCACCGGCGCCGAACGTTTCCTCGTCTGTAAGCTGCCCATCCTTAGCATGCAGGACTCCACATTCAAAATTCACAGGTCCCGGAGAAAGAAAACCAAAAACTACAGGACAAACAGACAATCAAACAAAAGACCTCAAATAAGGTTTCCTCTAAGGACTGTTAGATACATCTTTTGTACACGACCTACGCACGGCAACATACGCTTCGTACCAGCTCCGTTACATGCTCAAGTAGCAGACGCCTCAGACTCTGCTTTCCATCACAGATTACGATTTTTTGATGACGTTACTAAAGCTGGTCATCTATTCGTACGATAGGTTATGCCAGTGCCTGAAATGATTTTCGATCTCAGACGCTGCACAGAAACGCCGCAGTTTTTCACTGCAATAAGCAATTGATACCTCAGTCGGTACACGTCACCGAGTGAGTGCTAGGAGTGAAAAGTTTACATTTACCTCTCGCTCTTCGACAGCCAATGAATCCTGTAAACAAAACAACATCTTTAGCACACCGGTACCGAAGACACAGCGCAAAACCCCCCGTTAATGTGCTCCTGTATTTGTTTTAATTTCAAAGTAGCCACTTCAACTGATAAAGACAGCCGATTCTCTACCTGTAACTCTACTCCTCCTTATTATCCTGCTACAGAAAGAAACAAACCGCTAGCATTTCTACGTAACGACTTATTTTTCCAGAGAAGAATAAAAAGCCACAACCGACCAACCAAAAAAAAAAACCAAACAGAAACAAAACAAACAAAAAAACCAAACCCCCAAAACAACTCACCTCCTACCTTCTGTGTCCCAGGATGAAAAGTTTCCTTCGGGTTCTTCCCAAATTTGTCATGACCCACAGGACTGAAATGCAAACGAAATACTGCTTTAGAGGAGAGCGAGCACACACCTCGACATTAAACCATGAACTGGCTGTAGTCGGAATCGATTGCGAGAAGAATCGTTCAAAGAGCCTCGCTGACGTGGAATTTTTTGCGGAAGAGCCATTTATTTCCCACACGACTAACCGCTGAGACTTCTTAAACTTCTTTCTGATTTTAAAAACAGAAACAACTAGGACCCTGCACGGAGATCACTTTTAAGCGTACCGTATTTACTTAGGAAGCACAGAACTTTATTCCCTCGTCCTTCGCTTCGGCTTTCTACGTAACTGTCGTGAGCGTTTTAGGAAGACTCGGTAACCTATCCTATTTCATAAGCTTCTCTTCCATCCCTTTGAAAACAACTCCAGGCACGTCAAATGAAAAACGAGCTGCTCGGCGTCAGGCTCGTACCCCAAAGATCCACAAGCAAGACCAGCTGCCTCGCTCAACGGAAAGCCCTCACGTACAGCATTTCTTCCCAACTCGTGTTTCTACGCGACTGTCATTTTCGCCCCTTTTTTTTCCCCTACCGTGAATTTCTGGAGCTGCGCAGCACGCCACGGAGTGCCAAATGCAGTCTGTCTGAGGCACACCGAGCTGACACGGAGGTCACATCCGATGCGCCTCTCCATCATCGCTTACGCTAGGCCACCACGACGACAGGATCTCCTGTAGTTCCCTTCGAAAGCAATTAAAAGGCTGAGATTAATTTAATTGACAAAAAAGCAGGTTTGTCGTGCAGCTGAAATTCGTTGACATAGTCGGTACCGAAACTCACGCTGGCTGTGAACGGGGTGAAATGGCAAAGGACCATCAGCCAGGCCCGAGGGAAGGCTCAAAGGCTGTACAAGCTAAAGAACAGCCAGGGAAGGGATTTTAGTCCGAGCCCAGGCGGGCAAAAGGAGATGACGTTAGTCCTGCTGCCTGCAGGCGTGTGGGAAAATCACCCTGGGGTGGGGGGGGAACTCGAGAAAATTGCGTCCTAACGGAAGCAGGGTATTACGGAGAGCTTTTTTTAGGGTAGGATACAGCTACAGCCTCGAGGACGGTCGGCACGCACACAGCCTGTACCGCCACCGCTCCCTAAGCAGCGGCTCGGCGCACGCCGACAGCGGTGACGGAGGACGAGCTTAAGGCAAAAAGCCAAAAGCAAACCCCTCAAAGCCCAGAACCGTTCTCAGGAACGCAGGAGTTAAGCCTAAAAGCGGTTGAAAGCTGCCTCCTACCTCTTCCCCCTCCGACACCGGCACGTTTCCTCGCGATCCCTTTTCGCAAACAAAAGACGGACGCCTGCGGTATCAGCTTGGTCCCGAAGCACCACGACGCGCTTGCTGGCTACACGCTCTCTTCTGACAAGGCTGACAGCTTCTCCGCACGCGACAGCCGAGGCCCTGTGAAACACGAGGAAGGCAAACACCGGTAACGTCTCGCAGGGGTCAGGAGGAAGTCAGGATGCACTCCATTCGGAGCCCGACGCGTTACCCAAAGGAATTACCCCAGCAGAACAAGAGGCAGGAACGATCGGTAGACAGGCAGACAACATGCACGGCAGCGATACCCCCGTCAGACTTGCAGGGCGCTTCCAGTCCCAGCCCGCTGCCGCGGCTCAGGCCGGCGGCTGGGGGAAAGACAAAGCCCCGCGCAGAGCTGCGGCGGCTGCCCGGGCAGCCCAGAGGCGGCGGGGGGGGGGGGGGGGGCGGCAGGTCGCCGCGGGCCGACCCCTCCCTCTCCCGGGCCCCGCCAGGCCGCCACAAGCGGCGAGCACCGGGGCCGCCCCGCCGCCGCTCCTCGCCTCCTCGCTGAGGTAGCGGCGCAGCCCCGAGAGACAAAAAAAAAAAAAAAAAAAAAAAAACAAAAAAAAAAAAAACAGCCCAAAATAGGCAGCACCGTGAGGAGCCCGCTGACCACCGTCGCTGCCGGGGAGACGAGAACGGCCGGCAGCCCCGCCGGTCCCGGGCCGGGCCGGGCCGCCCGCCTCAGCCCGCCCGCCGCCGGCACCAGGCGCTCCCCGCCGCGGCCGAGCGCCGGCCCGCCGCATCCCCCGCCCCCCCCCCCCCCCCCCCTTCTGCCGCTGCCCGCCGGCCCCCGCCCGCCCGCCCTCAGGCCGTCTGCGCTCACCCAGCGCGCCGCCGCACGTCCCGGCCCGAAAGTCTTCCAGGCTGCCGGCGAAGGCTCCGCACCGCCACTCTTAGGGTTAGGGTTAGGGTTAGACTCTTAGGGTTAGGGTTAGGGTTAGGGTTAGACTGTTAGGGTTAGGGTTAGGGTTAGACTCTTAGGGTTAGACTCTTAGGGTTAGGGTTAGACTGTTAGGGTTAGAGTTAGGGTTAGGGTTAGACTCTTAGGATTAGGGTTAGGGTTAGGGTTAGACTCTTAGGGTTAGGGTTAGACTCTTAGGGTTAGGGTTAGGGTTAGGGTTAGACTCAGGGGTAGGGTTAGACTCTTAGGGTTAGGGTTAGGGTTAGGGTTAGACTCTTAGGGTTAGGGTTAGGGTTAGGGTTAGGGTTAGGGTTAGGGTTAGGGTTAGACTCTAAGGGTTAGGGTTAGGGTTAGCGTTAGACTCAGGGTTAGGGTTAGACTCTTAGGGTTAGGGTTAGGGTTAGTCTCTTAGGGTTAGGGTTAGAGTTAGGCTCTTAGGGTTAGGGTTAGACTCAGGCTCTTAGGGTTAGGGTTAGACTCAGGCTCTTAGGGTTAGGGTTAGACTGAGGCTCTTAGGGTTAGGGTTAGACTCAGGCTCTTAGGGTGAGGGTTAGACTCAGGCTCTTAGGGTTAGGGTTAGACTCAGGCTCTTAGGGTTAGGGTTAGACTCAGTACTATATATTTGGGTACTGCAGCCGCCCTTTTGGTGGAGCGCTGCTGCCATCTAGCGAAATATACTTGGGTACTGCAGCTGGCGCTGTTGGTGGAGCGCTGCTGCCATCTAGCGAAATATATTTGGGTACTGCAGCCGGCTCTGTTGGTGGAGCGCTGCTGCCATCTAGCGAAATATACTTGGGTACTGCAGCCGCCCGTTTGGTGGAGCGCTGCTGCCATCTAGCGAAATATAATTGGGTACTGCAGCCGCCCGGTTGGTGGAGCGCTGCTGCCATGTAGCGAAATGTAATTGGGTACTGCAGCCGCCCTTTTGGTGGAGCGCTGCTGCCATCTAGCGAAATATATTTGGGTACTGCAGCCGGCGCTGTTGGTGGAGCGCTGCTGCCATCTAGCGAAATATACTTGGGTACTTCAGCCGGGGTTAGGGTTAGGGTTAGGGTTAGACTGTTAGGGTTAGGGTTAGGGTTAGGGTTAGACTCTTAGGGTTAGATTCTTAGGGTTAGGGTTAGACTCTTAGGGTTAGGGTTAGGGTTAGGGTTAGACTCTTAGGGTTAGGGTTAGACTCTTAGGGTTAGGGTTAGGGTTAACGTTAGACTCTTAGGGTTAGGGTTAGACTCTTAGGGTTAGGGTAGGGTTAGGGTTAGACTCTTAGGGTTAGGGTTAGGGTTAGGGTTAGGTTTAGGGTTAGACTCTTAGGGTTAGGGTCAGGGTTAGGGTTAGGGTTAGGGTTAGGGTTAGACTCTTAGGGTTAGGGTTAGGGTTAAGGTTAGACTCTTAGGGTTAGGGTTAGACTCTTAGGGTTAGGGTTAGGGTTAGACTCTTAGGGTTAGGGTTAGGGTTAGGGTTAGGGTTAGACTGTTAGGGTTAGGGTTAGGGTTAGACTCTTAGGGTTAGGGTTAGACTGTTAGGGTTAGAGTTAGGGTTAGGGTTAGACTCTTAGGGTTAGGGTTAGGGTTAGGGTTAGACTCTTAGGGTTAGGGTTAGACTCTTAGGGTTAGGGTTAGGGTTAGGGTTAGACTCTTAGGATTAGGGTTAGGGTTAGACTCTTAGGGTTAGGGTTAGACTTTTAGGGTTAGGGTTAGGGTTAGGGTTAGACTCAGGGGTAGGGTTAGACTCT
>NW_027660086.1:0-33096 GCF_963210335.1 Falco punctatus
AGCCCCCCCCCCAGGCACTATAGAATCTATAGGGCCCCCATAGAGTCTATAGCTCCCCCCAGGCACTATAGAATCTATAGGGCCCCCATAGAGTCTATAGCCCCCCCCCCAGGCACTATAGAATCTATAGGGCCCCCATAGGGTCTATAGCTCCCCCCAGGCACTATAGAATCTATAGGGCCCCCATAGGGTCTATAGCCCCCCCCAGGCACTATAGAATCTATAGGGCCCCCATAGGGTCTATAGCCCCCCCCCAGGCACTATAGAATCTATAGGGCCCCCATAGGGTCTATAGCCCCCCCCCCAGGCACTATAGAATCTATAGGGCCCCCACAGGGTCTATAGCCCCCCCCCCAGGCACTATAGGATCTATAGGGCTCCCATAAAGTCTACAGGCCCTCCCCCAGGTCTATAGGCGCCCCCACAGGCACTATAGGGCCCCCCACATGGCGCTATAGGGTCTATAGGGCCCCGCTCAGCGCTATAGGATCTACAGGGCCCCCCACAGGGTCTATAGGCCCTCCCAGGGTTCTATAGGTCCCCACGCGCGCTTCCCATCCCCTCCACCCCCCCAACACTTCCGCGCGCGGCAGGAAAGGGCGTGGCCGGGCGGCGCGCGCCCTGACGTCACCTTCCCCCCCCCCTTCCTTCCTGCCGGCGGGGGCGGGGGTGGAGGGGCGGGGTTTACCCGTGATGACTTGCGGGGGGGGGCGGGGCGGAGGGAGGGGCGGGGTTTCCCCGCGCTGGCCGGCGAGGGGGTGGGTGGGAGGGGGCGGGGCGGGGGGGCGGGGCGGAGGGGTGGGGGAGGGGCGCAGGCGGCTCCATGGCGGCGGCCCGGGCGCTGCGGTGGCTGCGCCGGGCGGGGGGTTGGGGGGAGGGGGAGGGGTGGGTGGGGGGGTGGGGTCCCCCCCCCCCTTCCCCCCGCCCCCCGGCGGGGGCTGCACGCGGCGGGGGGCGCGGCGCGCGCCGGGCACAACCGCTGGTCCAAGGTCCGGAACGTGAAGGGGCCGCGCGACGCCGCCAGGGGGCGCCTGTTCCAGCGCCTCGCGCTGCTGCTGCGCGCGGCCGCACGGCGTACGGCACCGGGGGGGAGGGGGGGGGGGGGGGAGCGGGGGAGGGGGGGGTTGGCGAGAGGCACCCGGGGGAGGGGTACCTATGGGGGGGGGAGGGAGGAGTGGGGGGGGGGGAACCGGGGGGGTTGGGGGGAGGGGCACCCATGGGAGGGGTACCCATGGGGGGGCGAGGGGCACCCATGGGGGTGGGGGAGGGGTGCCCATTGGGAGGGGGAGGGAGGAGCGGGGGGGAGTGGGGGGGAAGAGGGGGAGGGAACTGGGGTGGTGGGGGGGGAACTGGGGGGGGAGGGGCACCCATGGAGCGGGGAGGGGCACCCATGGCGGGGGAGGGGCTCCCATGGGGGGTGGGGGGGAGCATTGGAGGGGGAGGGCGAGCACTGAGGGGGGCGGGGCCATTAGGGGAGGAGGGGCACCGCGGGGGGGAGGGGCACCCGGGGGGTGGGGTGGGAGCAGGGGGAGGCACTGGGGGGGGGGGGGGGGGGGGGGGGGGGGGCACCGATCACCCCCCCAAGACCCCCTGGGCTCTGGGGGGGTTGGGGGCTGGGCTAAGGCACCCTGACCCCTCCCCCCTTCCCAACCCCCCCCCCCCTCCCCCCCCCCCCAGAGGGAGGCCCAGACCCGTCACTCAACGCCCAGTTGGCCAACGTGGTAGAGCAATGCCGGGCCAAGAACATGCCCAAGGCCTCCATCGAGGCCGCCATCCACGGCGCGGTAGGTGGGGGAGGGGCGGGGGGGGCTCCCTTCGACGTGTTATGGAGTCTGGGGTCCCTCACCCCTCCCCCCCCCCTAGGAAAAAGCGGGGTCGGCCACCACACGGGTGGTCTACGAAGCCCGCGGTGCCGGGGGTTGGGTTCTCCTGGTGGAGGTCATCACCGATGACCCGCGGCGGAGCCAACGCGACCTCCGTGGAGTCCTCACCCGCCACGGGTCAGTCCGGGGGGGGGTGGGGTGGGGGATGGGCACCCTAAGGGGTGGGGGAGGGGTCACCCGATTTGACAGCGGTGCTGGTAGGGGGACGCTGGCGGACGGAGCGCGTCACGGCTTTGAGGAGCAGGGGGTGGTGCGCGTGGGGCGGCGGGACCGACACGGCGCCCGCGTCACCTTGGAGGCGGCGTTGGAGGCGGCGGCGGAGGCCGGGGCGCAGGATGTCTGCGAGGAGGAGGAGGAGGAGGAGGAGGAGGAGGAGGAAGAGCAGGCGCTGAAGGTGGGTGAGGAGGGAGGGGGGATGGGGGGCGGGGCGCTTGTGGTGGCCCAACTGGGTTTGGGTGTTCCTTGGCCATCCCCAACCACCCTCGACCATCTCTTGACCATCTCCAACCACCTTTGACCACCTCCTGACCCTCCCGGACCACCCTTGACCCTCCCCAATCACCCCTGGCCATCCCTTGACCATCTCCAACCACCCTTGACCATCCCTTGGCCATGCCCAACCACCCCTGACCATCTCCAACCACCTTTGACCACCCCTTGACCCTCCCAGACCACCCTTGACCCTCCCCAACCACCCTCGGCCATCCCTTGACCATCTCCAACCACCCCTTGACCATCACCAACCAACCCCAACCATCCCCAACCACCCTTGGCCGTCCCTTGACGATCTCCAACCAACCCTTGACCATCTCCAACCACCCCTTGACCATCCCTTGACCATCTCCAACCACCCCTGACCATCCCCAACCACCCTTGGCCATCCCTTGACCATCTCCAACCACCCCTGACCATCTCCAACCACCCCTTGACCATCCCTTGACCATCCCCAACCACCCTTGGCCATCCCTTGACCATCTCCAACCACCCCTGACCATCCCCAACCACCCTTGGCCATCCCTTGACCATCTCCAACCACCCCTGACCATCCCCAACCACCCTTGGCCATCCCTTGACCATCTCCAACCACCCCTTGACCATCCCTTGACCATCTCCAACCACCCCTGACCATCTCCAACCACCCCTTGACCATCCCTTGACCATCTCCAACCACCCCTGACCATCCCCAACCACCCTTGGCCATCCCTTGACCATCTCCAACCACCCCTGACCATCTCCAACCACCCCTGACCATCCCCAACCACCCTTGACCATCCCTTGACCATCTCCAACCACCCCTTGACCATCTCCAACCACCCCTTGACCATCTCCAACCACCCCTGACCATCCCAAACCACCCCTGGCCATCCCTTGACCATCTCCAACCACCCCTGACCATCTCCAACCACCCTTGGCCATCCCTTGACCATCTCCAACCACCCCTGACCATCCCCAACCACCCCTGACCATCCCCAACCACCCTTGGCCATCCCTTGACTATCTTCAACCACCCCTGACCATCCCCAACCACCCTTGGCCACCCCTTGACCATCTCCAACCACCCCTGACCATCCCCAACCACCCTTGGCCATCCCTTGACCATCTCCAACCACCCCTGACCATCTCCAACCACCCCTGACCATCCCCAACCACCCTTGGCCATCCCTTGACCATCTCCAACCACCCCTGACCATCCCCAACCACCCTTGGCCACCCCTTGACCATCTCCAACCACCCCTGACCATCCCCAACCACCCTTGGCCATCCCTTGACCATCTCCAACCACCCCTGACCATCTCCAACCACCCCTGACCATCCCCAACCACCCTTGGCCATCCCTTGACCATCTCCAACCACCCCTGACCATCCCCAACCACCCTTGGCCATCCTTTGACCATCTCCAACCACCCCAGACCATTCCTTGCCCCTCCCCCCACTGCTGACCCTTCCCCCCCCTCCCCCACCCCAGTTCATCTGCGAGGCCTCGGCCCTGCGGAGGGTGCGGGACCACCTGGAGACCTCGGGGCTGCGCCCGTTCTCGGCCACCGTCGAGTACGTCCCCCGCGCCCGCGTGACGCTGCCGGAGGGGACGCAGGAGCAGGCCGAGAAGCTCCTCCAGGCCCTCAGCGACTGCCCCGACGTCGTCCGCCTCTACCACAACATCCAATAGGAGACTGTTTTATTGGGAGGGCGTGTCCCCCACCAATGGCGGGGGGGGGGGGGGGGGTCCCTCTCCCCCTCCCCCCCCTCTCCCCACCCACCCCCAGTGGCTGCGATGACAATAAAGAGCCCGGTGTGACCGTGGGGCTCCGTTGGTGGGACCAACCCACCCAACAAATATGGCGGCGGCGGCGGGGGAGGGGTGGTTTATTGGAGGGGGGGGATGGTTTATTGGTGGGGCGTGGTTTATTGGGGGGTGTGGTTTATCAGGTGGGGTGGTTTATTGGGTGGGGGTATGGCTTATTGGGGTGGGTGTGGTTTATCAGGTGGGGTGGGGTGGTTTATTGGGTGGGGGGATGGTTTATTGGGGTGGGCGTGGTTTATTGGGGGTGGGGTGGTTTATTGGGTGGGGGGATGGTTTATTGGGGGTGGGCGTGGTTTATGGGGGTGGTTTATTGGGGTGGGCGTGGTTTATTGGGGGGTGGTTTATTGGGTGGGGGGGTTTATTGGGGGGTGGTTTATTGGGTGGAGGGGTTTATTGGGGTGGGCGTGGTTTATTGGGGGTGGAGTGGTTTATTGGGTGGGGGGATGGTTTATTGGGGGTGGGCGTGGTTTATAGGGGGTGGTTTATTGGGGTGGGTGTGGTTTATTGGGGGTTGGTTTATGGGGGTGGTTTATTGGGGTGGGCGTGGTTTATTGGGGGGTGGTTTATTGGGTGGGGGTGTGGTTTATTGGGGGTGGGCGTGGTTTATTGGGGGATGGTTTATTGGGGGGTGGTTTATTGGGTGGGGCGGTTTATTGGGAGGGTGTGGTTTATTGGGGGTGGGGTGGTTTATTGGGTGGGGCGGTTTATCGGGGGGTGTGGTTTATTGGGGGTGTGGTGGTTTATTGGGTGGGGCGGTTTATTGGGGGTGGGCGTGGTTTATTGGGGAGTGGCTTACTGTGAGGGTGGGGTGGTTTATTGGGGGGGTGGTTTATTGGGGTGGGCGTGGTTTATTGGGGGGTGGGGTGGTTTATGGGGGGGGGGTGGTTTGGGGGGGGGGTGGTTTATTGGGGGGGGGAGGGGTCACTCATCGGAGCCGGTGGGGCTGCCCAGGAAGATGTCGGCGTAGCTGTAGGCCGGGGCGGCGCCTTCCTCCTCCTCCTCCTCTTCCTCCTCCTCCTCGTCGTCGTCGTCATCGTCGTCGTCGTCCTCTTCCTCCTCCTCCTCCTCCTCCTCCTCCTCGGCGGGGAGGAAGGTGCCGGCATCGCCCCGCAGCAACCGGCGGACGGTGGGGTGGGTGAGGCCGAAGAAATCCTCGCCGGCGCCGGGGGTGGGGGGTAAAACCCGAGGGCGCCCCCCGGCTTCTTCCAGCGCTTGGAGGAGTCGCCCGTGACAGACGTCGGGGGTGGGACCCGCCAAAACTCTGCCGGGGTCGTCTTGGGCCACCACCTCGCACCGCGGCCCAGCCACGACGCGGCAAGTGTAGAGGCAACGGCGGGCAGGGCGTCGGGTGCTGGCGAAGAGGCGGGTGCTCCGGAAGCCCAAGGGTAAGGGGTTCCCCGCCCCCACCCCGCCGACCCCCAAGCTGTGCACCGTCAACGGGCCCAAGGTCAACGGGAGGGTCAACGCCGCACCGCGCCGCCGGGGGGGGGCGGGCCTCAATATGGCGGCCGGCGGCCCAGTTGGCTCGACGGGGTCTTGGGAAGGGCTCAGGATGGTGGGGGGTGGGGGTGGGGGCGGCGGCGGCGGCACGTCCAGCTGGGGGCCACCACGGGGGCCGTTGGGCCTGGATTCATCTCGCGGCGCCGGTGGCCTGGTTGGGGGTCGCGGGTCGGTTCGCGGGTCGTTGGGTCGCGGGGCGTCCGCCGCGGCGTCGCGGGGCGCCGCCGGTCTCGGGTTGGTTGCCCTCGACTCATCCCTTGACCCGACGGGTCTCGGGTTGGCGGCTCTCGCTTCGTCCCCTCCCCCATCTCTCGCCCCGCCCCCCCCTCGGCTCATTGCTCCCGCCCTCCCTTCCCCCCCCCAACCTTGACCCCCCCAACCTCGCCCCATCCCTCGACCCCCCCAACCTCGCCCCATCCCTTGCCCCCGCCCCCCTCCCCCCCTGCCCCCGCCGCCCCTCCCCCTCCTCCCCTCCCCCCCCCAAGGCCCGCAGCTGGAGCAGGCGCCGCAGCAGGAACCGCCGCTCCTCCCGTGCCCGCCACCACTTGGCCTCCACCCGCGCCACCTCGTCGCACAACGCCCCGTTCTCCAGCACCAGCGCCCGCGCCGCCCGCCGCAACCGGCGGTACTTCACCCGGTAGCGCCCCCCCTTGGCCATCCCGCCTCATTACACCCCCCCCCTTAATTAATTAACACTCCCCCACACCCCCAGTAGGGGGAGCTGATGAGCGGAGGGGGAAGAGGTGGGTGGGGATGTTGCGGCGGGGGAGGGGGGAGGTGGCGCGGTTAATTAGTGGCGAGTAATTAATTGCAAGTCGTGGGCTGGGTTGCGGTGGAGCCGGTGGGCTGCAGTCGGTCCGGTGGGTTGTAATTAATCCAGTGGGTTGCAATTAATCCGGTGGGTTGCAATTAATCCATTTGGTTGCAATTAATCCGGTGGGTTGCAATTAAACCAGTGAGTTGTAATTAATCTGATGACTTGTAATTAATTCGGTGAGAATCCATTGAGTTGCAATTAATCCATTCGGTTGCAATTAATCCATTCAGTTGCAATTAATCCGGTGGGTTGCAATTAAACCAGCGAGTTGTAATTAATCTGATGACTTGCAATTAATTCGGTGAGAATCCATTGAGTTGCAATTAATCCGGTGGGTTGCAGTTAATCCGGTGGGTTGCAATTAATCCGGTGGGTTGCAATTAATCCAGTGGGTTGCAGTTAATCCAGTGGGTTGCAATTAATCTGGTGGGTTGCAATTAAACCAGTGAGTTGTAATTAATCTGATGACTTGCAATTAATTTGGTGAGAATCCATTGAGTTGCAATTAATCCGGTGGGTTGCAGTTAATCCAGTGGGTTGCAATTAATCCGGTGGGTGGCAATTAATCCATTCGGTTGCAATTAATCCATTCAGTTGCAATTAATCCGGTGGGTTGCAATTAAACCAGCGAGTTGTAATTAATCTGATGACTTGCAATTAATTCGGTGAGAATCCATTGAGTTGCAATTAATCTGGTGGGTTGCAGTTAATCCAGTGGGTTGCAATTAATCCAGTGGGTTGCAATTAATCCATTTGGTTGCAATTAATCCAGTGGGTTGCAATTAATCCATTTGGTTGCAATTAATCCGGTGGGTTGCAATTAAACCAGTGAGTTGTAATTAATCTGGTGACTTGCAATTAATTTGGTGAGAATCGATTCAGTTGCAATTAATCCAGTGGGTTGCAGTTAATCCAGTGGGTTGCAATTAATCCGGTGGGTTGCAATTAATCCATTCGGTTGCAATTAATCTGGTGGGTTGCAATTAAACCAGTCAGTTGTAATTAATCTGATGACTTGCAATTAATTCGGTGAGAATCCACTGAGTTGCAATTAATCCGGTGGGTTGCAGTTAATCCAGTGGGTTGCAATTAATCCGGTGGGTTGCAATTAATCCATTCGGTTGCAATTAATCCATTTGGTTGCAATTAATCCGGTGGGTGGCAATTAATCCGGTGGGTTGCAATTAATCTGGTGGGTTGTAATTAATCTGCTGGGTTCTAATTAATCCGCTGGGTTGCAATTAAACCAGCGAGTTGTAATTAATCTGATGACTTGTAATTAATTCCGTGGGAATCCATTAGGTTGCAATTAATCCATTGGGTTGCAATTAATCCGGTGGGATGCAATTAATCCATTCGGTTGCAATTAATCTAGTGGGTTATAATTAATCCAGTGGGTTGCAATTAATCTGGTGAGCTGCAATTAACCCGGTGGGTTTTAATTAATCCGGTGGGTTGCAATTAATCCGGTGGGTTGCAATTAATCCGTTCGATTCCAATTAATCCATTGAGTTGCAATTAATCTGGTGGGTTGCGATTAATCCGGTGGGTTGCAATTAATCCGTTTGATTCCAATTAATCCAGTGGGTTGCAATTAATCCGGTGGGTTGCGATTAATCCGGTGGGTTGCAATTAATCCGTTTGATTCCAATTAATCCAGTGGGTTGCAATTAATCCGGTGGGTTGCGATTAATCCGGTGGGTTGCAATTAATCCGTTTGATTCCAATTAATCCATTGAGTTGCAATTAACCCGGTGGGTTGCAATTAATCCAACCAGCCGCAATTAATCCGGTGCGCTGCAATTAATTAAATGGGCTGCAATTAATTTAGCAACTTGGGGTGTAAATCCGGGAATGTGGGGTGAAACGGGGCGATTTGGGGTGAAAATCTGGAGTTTGGGGTGTAAATCTGGAAAGTTGGGGTGAACCTGGGGGATTGGGGGTGTAAAATCTGGAATTTGGGGTGTAAATCTGGAAAGTTGGGGTGAACCTGGGGGATTGGGGGTGTAAAATCCGGAATTTGGGGTGTAAATCCAAAGATTTGGGGTGAAATTGGGCGATTTCAGATATAAATCCAGAGATCTGGGGTGTAAATCCGGAGAGTTGGGGTGTAAATCTGGAGATTTGGGGTAAAACCAGGTGATTTTGGGTGTAAAAACAGAGATTCGGGGTGTAAATCTGCAAACTGGGGGTAAAACAGGGGAATTGGGGGTGTAAATCCAGAATTTGGGGTGTAAACCTGAAAATTAGGGATGAAACTGGGGGATTTGGGGTGTAAATCCGGAATTTGGGGTGTAAACCTGCAAATTAGGGATGAAACTGGGGGATTTGGGGTGTAAATCTGGAATTTGGGGTAAACCCGAGGGATTTGGGGTGTAAATCCAGCAATTTGGGTAGAAATGGGGCAATTTGGGGTGAAATCTGGCAATTTGGGGTGTAAATCTGGAAAGTTGGGGTAAAACCAGGGTATCTGGGGTGAAACCGGGGAATTTGGGGTGTAAATCCAGAATTTGGGGTGCAAATCTGCAAATATGGGGTGAAATTGGGGGTTTGGGGGGTCTAAATCCGGAAAATTGGGGTGTAAATCTGCAAATTGGGGGTGAAACCGGGAGATTTGGGGTGAAACTGGTCGATTTGGGGTGGAAATCCGGAATTTGGGGTGTAAACCTGCAAATTAGGGATGAAGCCGGGGGATTTGGGGTGTAAATCCAGAAAGTTGGGGTGAAAACGGGCGATTTGGGGTGTAATTCCGGAATTTGGAGTGTAAATCTGTAAAACTGGGGTAAAACCAGGCGATTTCAGGTGCAAATCGGGATTTTGGGGTGTAAATCCGCAAAATGGGGGTGAAACAGGGGCTCTGGGGCGTAAATCCAGAAAGCTGGGGTAAACCTGAGGGATTTGGGGTGCAAATCCAGCAATTTGGGGAGAAATGGGGCAATTTGGGGTGTAACCGGGCAATTAGGGGTGTAAATCCAGAATTTGGGGTGTAAACCTGCAAATTAGGGATGAAACTGAGGGATTTGGGGTGTAAATCCGGAAAATTGGGGTAAAACCAGGCGATCTGGGGTGAAACCGGGCGATTCGGGGTGTAAATCCGGAAGTTGGGGTGTAAATCCGGAGCTTTGGGGAGAAACGGGGTAAATGGGGGGTCAACCCGGGGGACTGCGGGTGTAAATCCGGAATCTGGGGTGTAAACCTGCAAATCAGGGGTGAAGCCGTGGGATTTGGGGGGTGTAAATCCGGAACGCTGGGGTAAACCCGAGGGATTCGGGGGTGTAAATCCAGCAGTTTGGGGAGAAATGGGGCGATTCGGGGTGTAAATCCGGAATTTGGGGTGTAAATCCGGAATGGGGGGTGGGGGCGGGGTGTAACCGGGGGGGTTCGGGACTCACCGGGGTCCCGGGAGGCGTCCGGGGGGGGGGGGGGGGAGGTGCAGGAAGGGGCGGGGGAGGGGGAGGGGCGGGGGGAGGGGCAGGAAGGGGAGGAGGCAGAGGAGGGGGAGGGGCGTCGTGACGCCGGCGCTGACGTCACCGCGCCGGGGGAGGGGCGGGGCCCAGCTCCCAGCAGCCCCCGCGGCCCGCGCCGACGAGCTGCCCCACCCCCACCCCCGCTCCCGCGGGGCCCCCCCCCAACCCCCCCCTCCCCTCCCCTCCCCCACCGCACACACCCCCCCCCACCCCCCCACTCCCCCCCGGCGACCCCTGACCCCTGACCTCTGACCCCGGGCAGCGGGGGCAGCCGCGGCGCAGCACAATGGAGGTGAGCGGGGGGCGGGGCGCGACCCCCGATGGGGGCTATAGGGGATGGGACCCCCCCTATAGGGGCTATAGGGGCTGGGACCCCACTATAGGGGGGATGGGACCCCCCCAAAGGGGGCTACAGGGGATGGGACCCCCCCGATGGGGGCTATAGGGGATGGGACCCCCCCTATAGGGGCTATAGGGGTTGGGACCCCACTATAGGGGGATGGGACCCCCCCCCAAAGGGGCTATAGGGGATGGGACCCCCCCTGTAGGGGCTATAGGGGTTGGGACCCCACTATAGGGGGATGGGACCCCCCCCAAAGGGGGCTATAGGGGCTGGGACCCCCCCTGTAGGGGCTGGGACCCCACTATAGGGGGGATGGGAACCCCCCCAAAGGGGGCTATAGGGGATGGGACCCCCCCTATAGGGGCTATAGGGGCTGGGACCCCACTATAGGGGGGATGGGACCCCCCCCAAAGGGGCTATAGGGGATGGGACCCCCCCTGTAGGGGCTATAGGGGTTGGGACCCCACTATAGGGGGATGGGACCCCCCCCAAAGGGGGCTATAGGGGCTGGGACCCCCCCTGTAGGGGCTGGGACCCCACTATAGGGGGGATGGGACCCCCCCAAAGGGGGCTATAGGGGATGGGACCCCCCCTATAGGGGCTGTAGCATATGGGACCCCCCCCCATGGGGGCTATAGGGGCTGAGGACCCCCCGCCCCGGGGCTATAGGAACCCCCTGCCCCCCTGGGTCCCCCCAGGCCCGGTGTGACCCCCCCCCTCCCCTCCCCTCCCCCCCCCCAGGCCGGGTCCTCCGCGGTCCCCGAGTTCCCAGAGGACGGTGACAGCTCCGGGCCCCCCCCGCGGGGGAGACCCCAGGCCACCAGGTGGGGGATGGGGGGGCATGGGGGGGGGATGGGGACATGGGGGGGACATGGGGGGGTGGGGACACCGGGGGGACGATGACGACATGGGGGGGATGGGGACATTGGGGGGGGATGGGGGACATGGGGACAATGGGGGATGGGGACATAAGGACATGGGGGGGGATGGGGACACGGGGGGGATGGGGACACTGGGGGACATGGGGGGACACGCGGGGGATGGGGACATGGGGGGGGGATGGGCATATGGGGGGGATGGGGACACTGGGGGGACATGGGGGAGGACATGGGGGGATGGGGGACACGGGGGGGTGGAGGGGGACAGGGTGACATGGGGGGGTGGGGACATGGGGGGGGATGGGGACGAGGGGATGGGGAGATGGGGACACGGGGGGGGGGATGGGGACACTGGGGGACATGGGGGGACACACGGGGGATGGGGACATTGGGGGGGGATGGGGAAATAAGGACATGGGGGGGGATGGGCATATGGGGGGGATGGGGACACTGGGGGGACACGGGGGGACACAGGGGGGATGGGGACATTGGGGGGGGATGAGGGACATGGGGACAATGGGGGATGGGGACATAAGGACATGGGGGGGATGGGACAAGGGGGGGACGGGGACATGGGGGACATGGGGACACGGGGGGGACACCGGGGGACAGGGTGACATGGGGGGGTGGGGACATGGGGGGGGGATGGGGACGAGGGGATGGGGGAGATGGGGACACGGGGGGGGGATGGGGACACTGGGGGACATGGGGGGACACGCGGGGGATGGGGACATTGGGGGGGGATGGGGAAATAAGGACATGGGGGGGGATGGGCATATGGGGGGGATGGGGACACTGGGGGGACACGGGGGGACACAGGGGGGATGGGGACATTGGGGGGGGATGAGGGAAATGGGGACAATGGGGGATGGGGACATAAGGACATGGGGGGGATGGGGACAAGGGGGGGACGGGGACATGGGGGACATGGGGACACGGGGGGGACACCGGGGGACAGGGTGACATGGGGGGGTGGGGACATGGGGGGGGGATGGGGACGAGGGGATGGGGGAGATGGGGACACGGGGGGGGGATGGGGACACTGGGGGACATGGGGGGACACGCGGGGGATGGGGACATTGGGGGGGGATGGGGAAATAAGGACATGGGGGGGGATGGGCATATGGGGGGGATGGGGACACTGGGGGGACATGGGGGACATGGGGACAATGGGGGATGGGGACATAAGGACATGGGGGGGGGATGGGGACACGGGGGGGACACCGGGGGACAGGGTGACATGGGGGGGGGTGGGGACATGGGGGGGGATGGGGACGAGGGGATGGGGGAGATGGGGACACGGGGGGGGGGATGGGGACATTGGGGGACATGGGGGGACACACGGGGGATGGGGACATTGGGGGGGGATGGGGAAATAAGGACATGGGGGGGGATGGGCATATGGGGGGGATGGGGACACTGGGGGGACATGGGGGGGTGAAGGGGGTTGGGGACATGGGGGGGATGGGGACACGGAGGGGGACGAGGGGACGTGGGGGGGGCGGGGGGGATGTGGGGACATGGCGGGGAGGGGGGGGAGGGGACACGACACGGGACCGGCGCCGGTGTCACCCCTCGGGGCCACCAAAGCCACAGGTACCCTCCCCTCCCCCACCCCCCACCTCCCCCCATGACCCCCCAGGCCACCCCCTCCTCCCCAGCCCCCTGCGGGTGTCACCACCCCTCCCCCACTTGTCCTCCGCAGCGCCCCTCCCCCCCCCGCCAGCACCGTGACCCCACCGGGTGAGTCCTCGGGGGGGGGTGGGGGGGGGCATTTGGGGGGTGGGGGGGTGGGGGGTTCCTTCTGGGGGGGTGGGAAACTGAGGCACGGGGGGGCAGGGGGTCCCTTGGGGGGAGGGGGCTGGGGGGTCCCTTTTGGGGGGTGGGGGGTCATTTGTGGGGGAGGGGTGGGCAAACTGAGGCACGGGGGGGGCTGGGGGTCCCTTGGGGGGAGGGGGGTGAGGTGTCGTTTTTGGGGGAGGGGCAAACTGAGTGGGGAGGGGTGGGGAAACTGAGGCACGGGGGGGGCTGGGGGTCCCTTTTGGGGGGGTGGGGGGTCATTTGTGGGGGAGGGGTGGGCAAACTGAGGCACGGGGGGGGCTGGGGGTCCCTTGGGGGGAGGCGGGTGAGGTGTCGTTTTTGGGGGAGGGGCAAACTGAGTGGGGAGGGGTGGGGAAACTGAGGCACGACCTTCCCCCCTCCCCCTCCCCCCTCCCCTCCCCCATCCAGCCACCTCCCCCCGCCCCTTCCCCTGCCCCTCCTGCGGCAAGACCTTCGCCCAACGCTCCAACCTCCTCAAACACCGCCGCGTCCACACGGGCGACCGCCCCTACCGCTGCCCCGAGTGCGGCCGCTGCTTCGGCTGGAGCTCCTCCCTCCTGGAACACCGCAAAGGCCACGCCGGCGCCAAACCCCACGCCTGCCCCGAGTGCGGCAAAACCTTCCGCCGCTCCTCCACCCTCCTGGAGCACCAGCGCACCCACACGGGCGAGAAACCCTTCGGTTGCCCTCAGTGCGGCGCGCGTTTCAGCCAAAACTCGACGTTGGTCCATCACCGGCGGACCCACACCGGGGAACGGCCTTACGGTTGCCCGGAATGCGGGAGAAAGTTTGGGAGAAAATCCACCTTGGCCACGCATCGCCGCGTCCATACCGGGGAACGACCCTACGGTTGCGGCGAGTGCGGGAGGAGGTTCGCCGTCAGTTCCGATTTGGCCAAGCATCGGCGCGGGGCGCACGGCGGGGGGGGCTGCGGCGAGGAGGGGGCGGGGGCGGGGGCGGGGCGGAGGAAGAGGAGCCATGGTGGGGGCGTCAACAGCGCCGACGTTGAGGGCGATGGCGGCGTTGACCGCGTTGACGGCGTTGGCCGTATTGACCGTGTTGCCAGCGTCGATGGCGTTGGCCGCGTCGACCGCGTTGACCACGTCGACTGTGTTGACCGCGTTGACCGCATTGACCGTGGTGATGGCGTTGATGGCATTAACAGCATTGGCCACGTTGACCACGTTGACCGCGTTGACCGCGTTGACCACATTGACCGTGTTGACCACGTTGACTGCGTTGACGACGTTGACCACATTGACCACTTTGACCGCGTCAACGACGTTGACCACATTGACCGCGTTGACCGCGTTGACGACGTTGACCACATTGACCGTGTTGACCGCGTTGATGGCATTGACCGTAGTGACCCTGTTGCCAGCATTGATGGTGTTGACAGCGTTAACCGCATTGACCGTGTCCACCGTGTTGACCAAGTTGACCATGTCAACCACGTTGACCGTGTTGACGGCGTTGACCATGTTGACCACGTTGCCCGTGTCGCCCGCATTGACCCTGTTGACGGCGTTGCCCGTGTCGCCCCTGCTGACTGCATCGGTGGCGCCGATGGCGCTGCCCCTGCTGACTCCCTTGAGCGCGCTGCCGCCGCCACCGCCGCCGAGCGCCCGCACCGCTGCGAGGAATGCGGCCAAGCTTTCCGCCACGCCACCACCTTCTTCCTTCACCGCCAAACCCACGCCGGCACCTTCGCTTGCCCCCTCTGCCCCGAACGCTTCGAGGGCAGCGCCCAACTGGCCCGCCACCACCGCCAACGCCACAGCCCGGTGGCCAAACCCTACCGCTGCGACGCTTGCGGCAAAGCCTACGCTCAACCCGCCGGGCTCCGGCACCATCAACCGGAGCAACCTTTGGGTTGCCCTCACTGCGGCGCTTCTTTCCTTTGGACCTGCCGCTTGGCGCGCCACCTCCGCGCCTGCCGCCCCCCCCTCAAACCCTACCGCTGCCCCGAGTGCGGCAAAGCTTTCGGGCAGAGCTCCAAACTCCTGCGCCACCAGGTGACCCACACGGGCGAGAAACCTTACAAGTGCCCCGAGTGCGGGAAAATTTTCAGCCAGAGCTCCAACTTGACGGAACACCGGCGGACGCACGGGGGAGGGGAGCGCCACTTCTGCCCCCTCTGCGGCAAAGGCTTCGCCTTGGGGTCTTACTTGGCCAAACACCGGCTGACCCACACGGGGGAGCGGCCGTACCGCTGCACCGAGTGCGGCAAAGCGTTCCGCCAGAGCTCCAACCTGATCCAACACCAACGGACCCACACCGGCGAGAGGCCCTACACCTGCGGGTTGTGCGGGAAGAGTTTTGGCCAAAATTCGCATCTGGCCAAACACCGGCGGACCCACACCGGGGAGCGGCCCTATCGTTGCGGCGATTGCGGCAAGAGCTTCCGGCAAAGCGCCAACCTCTTGGAGCACCGGCACACCCACACGGGCGAGCGGCCCTACCGCTGCGCTCAGTGCGGCAAGACCTTCGGCTGGAGTTCGGCCTTCAGCAAGCACCAACGGACCCACCTGGCTTAAGAGGAGCGGGGGTGGGGGAGGGGGGGCGGGGGAGGAGGGGGGCGGGGCGAGGCGGGGACGGGGTGGGATGGGGGGTTCATCCAGGAGGACCAAGCCAGGATCCTTCGGTTTGAGTCAGGGCCAGCGTGGTGACATCTTGGAGGACCTAGCAAGATCCTTGACCTTGACCCGGGGCCATCATGGTGCCCCCAAGGCCGTGGTGACCCCTTGGAGGACCTCCCAAAACCCTTGACCTTGACCCAGGTCCATCATGGCATCATCTTGGGTGACCTACAATGACTCTTGACCTACCAAGACCCTTGACCTTCCCCCAGGTCCATCATGGTGACCCCTTGGAAGACCTATCAAGACCCTTGACCTTGACCCAGGGCCATCATGTTGACCCCTTGGAAGACCTACCAAGACCCTTGACCTTGACCCATGGCCATCATGGTGGCCCCTTGGAAGACCTATCAAGTCCCTTGACCTTGACCCAGGGCCATCATGGTGACCCCTTGGAAGACCTACCTAGATCCTTGACCTTGACTAACATCCATCATGGCACCCCAAGGGCGTGGCTTCATCTTGGAGGACCTCCCAAGACCCTTGACCTTGACCCAGGGCCACCATAGTGCCCCCAAGGCCGTGGTGACCCCTTGGAGGACCTCCCAAAACCCTTGACCTTGACCCAGGTCCAACATGGTGACCCCTTGGAGGACCAACCAAGACCCTTGACCTTGACCCAGGTCCAACATGGTGACCCCTTGGAGGACCAACCAAGACCCTTGACCTTGACCCAGGTCCATCATGGCATCATCTTGGAGGACCTTCAAAGACTCTTGACCTACCAAGACCCTTGACCTTGACCCATGGCCATCATGGTGGCCCCTTGGAAGACCTACCAAGTCCCTTGACCTTGACCCAGGGCCATCATGGTGACCCCTTGGAAGACCTACCTAGATCCTTGACCTTGACTAACATCCATCATGGCACCCCAAGGGCGTGGCTTCATCTTGGAGGACCTCCCAAGACCCTTGACCTTGACCCAGGGCCACCATAGTGCCCCCAAGGCCGTGGTGACCCCTTGGAGGACCTCCCAAAACCCTTGACCTTGACCCAGGTCCAACATGGTGACCCCTTGGAGGACCAACCAAGACCCTTGACCTTGACCCAGGTCCAACATGGTGACCCCTTGGAGGACCAACCAAGACCCTTGACCTTGACCCAGGTCCATCATGGCATCATCTTGGAGGACCTTCAAAGACTCTTGACCTACCAAGACCCTTGACCTTGACCCAGGTCCATCATGGTGACCCCTTGGAAGACCTACCAAGTCCCTTGACCTTGACCCAGGGCCATCATGACGTCATCTTGGAGGACCTTCAAAGACTCTTGACCTACCAAGACCCTTGACCTTCCCCCAGGTCCATCATGGTGACCCCTTGGAAGACCTACCAAGACCCTTGACCTTGACCCAGGGCCATCATGGTGGCCCCTTGGAAGACCTACCAAGTCCCTTGACCTTGACCCAGGGCCATCATGGTGACTCCTTGGAAGACCTACCTAGACCCTTGACCTTGACTAACATCCATCATGGCACCCCAAGGGCGTGGCTTCATCTTGGAGGACCTCCCAAGACCCTTGACCTTGACCCAGGTCCAACATGGTGACCCCTTGGAGGACCAACCAAGACCCTTGACCTTGACCCAGGTCCATCATGGCATCATCTTGGAGGACCTTCAAAGACTCTTGACCTACCAAGACCCTTGACCTTGACCCAGGGCCATCATGGTGACCCCTTGGAAGACCTCCCAAGACCCTTGACCTTGACCCAGGTCCAACATGGTGACCCCTTGGAGGTCCAACCAAGACCCTTGACCTTGACCCAGGTCCATCATGGTGGCCCCTTGGAAGACCTACCAAGACCCTTGACCTTGACCCATGGCCATCATGGTGACCCCTTGGAAGACCTACCTAGATCATTGACCTTGACTAACATCCATCATGGCACCCCAAGGGCGTGGCTTCATCTTGGAGGACCTCCCAAGACCCTTGACCTTGACCCAGGGCTGTCATGGTGCCCCCAAGGCCGTGGTGACCCCTTGGAGGACCAACCAAGACCCTTGACCTTGACCCAGGGCCATCATGGCATCATCTTGGAGGACCAACCAAGACCCTTGACCTACCAAGACCCTTGACCTTGACCCAGGTCCAACATGGTGACCCCTTGGAGGTCCAACCAAGACCCTTGACCTTGACCCAGGTCCATCATGGCATCATCTTGGAGGACCTACAAAGACTCTTGACCTACCAAGACCCTTGACCTTCCCCCAGGTCCATCATGGTGACCCCTTGGAAGACCTACCAAGACCCTTGACCTTGACCCAGGGCCATCATGGTGACCCCAAGGTCCACCCCACCCCACCCCCCATGACCCCCCAGAGGGGACCCCAGATGCCTGGGTGGGGGGTGGGGTGTCCTCCCCTCCCCCCCCCCCCAGTATGTCAATACATAGTGGTGAACCCGGCTGCTGTGGTTTGTGACTGGGGGTTACTGGGAGCGCTGGGGGGGAGGGGGAGGGAGCACTGGGAGCACTGGTGGGAGGGGGAGGGGGCACTGGGAGGGGTTGGGGGGGTACTGGGAGGGACAGCAGGGGTCACTGGGAGCACTGGGGAGAGGGAGAAGGGGGTACTGGGAGCAGTGGGGAGGGACTGGAGGGGTACTGGGAGGGACAGCAGGGGTCACTGGGAGCACTGGGGAGAGAGGGGGGCACTGGGAGCAGTGGGAAGGGACTGGAGGGGTACTGGGAGGGTCAGCAGGCGGCACTGGGAGCACTGGGGAGAGAGGGGGGCACTGGGAGCAGTGGGGAGTGATGGGAGGGGTACTGGGAGGAACTGCAGGGGTCACTGGGAGCACGGGGGATGGGTAGGGGCACTGGGAGCAGTGGGAAGGGACTGGAGGGGTACTGGGAGGGTCAGCAGGGGTCACTGGGAGCACTGGTGGGAGGGGGAGGGGGCACAGGGAGCACTGGGAAGGCTTGGAGGGGTATTGGGAGGGATGGCAGGGGGCACTGGGAGCACTGGGAAGGGATTGGGGGGGACACTGGTTGCGCTGGGAGCACTGGGAAGGGATTTGGGGGGCACTGGTTGTACTGGGAGGACTGGGATGAGATGTGGGGCGGCACTGGTTGTACTGGAAGCACTGGGAGGGGATTTGTGGGGCACTGGTTGTACTGGAAGCACTGGGAGGGGATTTGTGGGGCACTGGTTGTACTGGGAGCACTGGGAAGAGATTTGGGGGGACACTGGTTGGACTGGGAGGACTGGGAGGGGATTTGTGGGGGGACACTGGTTGTACTGGGAACACTGGGAAGGGATTTGGGGGGCATAGGTTGTACTGGGAGCACTGGGAAGGGATTTGTGGGGCACTGGTTGTACTGGGAGCACTGGGAAGGGATTTGGGGGGGGACACTGGTTGTACTGGGAACACTGGGAAGGGATTTGGGGGGCACTGGTTGTACTGGGAGCACTGGGAGGGGATTTGCGGGGCACTGGTTGTACTGGGAGCACTGGGAAGAGATTTGGGGGGACACTGTTTGTACTGGGAGCACTGGGAGGGGATTTGGGGGGGGGACACTGGTTGTACTGGGAACACTGGGAAGGGATTTGGGGGGCACTGGTTGTACTGGGAGCACTGGGAAGGGATTTGGGGGGGCCACTGGTTGTACTGGGAGCACTGGGAGGGGATTTGGGGGGGCACTGGTTGTACTGGGACCACTGGTATGGGATTTGGGAGGGGTACTCTGTACTAGGAGCGCTGGGAGGGGATTTGGGGGGCCACTGGTTGTACTGGGAGCACTGGGAGGGGATTTGGGGGGCCACTGGTTGTACTGGGAGCACTGGGAGGGGGTTTGTGGGGGCACTGGTTGTACTGGGAGCACTGGAATGGGATTTTGGAGGGGCACTGGTTGTACTGGGAGCACTGGGAGGGGGTTTGTGGGGGCACTGGTTGTACTGGGAGCACTGGGAGGGGATTTGGGAGGGGTACTCTGTACTAGGAGCACTGGGAGGGGATTTGGGGGGCCACTGGTTGTACTGGGAGCACTGGGAGGGGATTTGGGGGGGCACTGGTTGTACTGGGAGCACTGGGAGGGGGTTTGGGGCAGCACTGGTTGTACTGGGAGCACTGGAATAGGATTTTGGAGGGGCACTGGTTGTACTGGGAGCACTGGAATGGGATTTTGGAGGGGCACTGGTTGTACTGGGAGCACTGGGAGGGGATTTGGGGGGGCACTGGTTGTACTGGGAGCACTGGGAGGGGATTGGGGGGGGCACTGGTTGTACTGGGAGCCTTCCCATGTTCCCTGAGGACACGCATGACCTTGGCATGTCCTTCACATGTCCCTAGCCCCCCCCCCATGACCGTAGCGTGTCTCCGTGGTCGCGCGTGGCCCCATCAGCCCCCGCGGCAGCCGCCCCTCCCCCCCCCACCACCGGCCGCCCCTCCCCCCCCCCCCCCATTGTCCGGCACCGGCCCCAGCGCTGCCACTTTGGGGTGAAAAACGCTCGTTTTGGGTCTGGGGGGGGGGTGTCGGGGGAGCCCTGGGGGGGGGCTGGGCGCGGTGTGGGGGAGGGGAGGCCCGTTTGGGGGGTGGGGGAGGGGTGAAGTGAATGGCTGTTCAGATTCGCGTTTTGGGGGGAAAAACGGGGGAAATTGGGATCGTCGGGAGGGGTGGGGGGAGGGGGCTGCGTTTTGGGGGAAAAAGGGGGAAATTGGGTGAATGGGGGGGTGTAAAAATGAGTAATTTGGGGGATTTTGTTTTGGGGTGAAAAAGGGGAAAAAATGGGTCGGTTCCTGCTGGGTGGGGGGTGTGTGTGTAGAATGAATTATTTTTAAGGAGTTCGTTTTGGGGTGAAAAAGGGGGAAATTGGGGCAGTTGCTCTCGTAGGTGGGCGTGTAAAAATAATTATTTTAGGGATTGTGTTTTGGGGGGGAAAAGGGGGAAATTGAGCCGATTCCTGCTGGGGGGGGGGGGGGGTGTCAAATTGTTGAATTTTAAGGATGTAAAAATGTTTAATTTGGGGGATTGTGGTTTTGGGGTGAAAAAGGGGGAAATTGGGTGAATTGCTTGGAGATGTGGGGTTGTAAAATTAATTCTTTTTAAGGAGTTTGTTTTGGGGTTAAAAATGGGGGAAATTGGGCCAATTGCTCAGAGACGTGGGGGGGTGAAAATGTTTCATTTTAGGGATTGCGTTTTGGGGTGAAAAAGGGAAAAAATGGGCCGATTCCTGCTGGGGGGGTGATGTAAAATTATTGAATTTTAAGGATTTTCTTTTTGGGGGAAAAGGGGGGAAATTGTGCTGATTTTTTGGAGATGTGGGGGGTCTAAAAATGTTTAATTTTAGGGGTTGTGGTTTGGGGTGAAAAAGGGAAAAATGGGTCAATTCCTGCTGGGTGGGGGTGTGTAAAATTATGGGATTATAAGGAGTTTGTTTTGGGGTGAAAAAGGGGGAAATTGGGCCGATTTGTTGGAGATGTGGGGGTGTAAAAATAATTAATTTTAGGGATTGCAGTTTGGGGTGGAAAAGGGGGAAATTGGGGCGATTCCTGCTGGGTGTGGGGGGGTAAAATTAATTATTTTGAAAGTATTTTGGTTTGGGGTGAAGAAGAGAGAAAATGGGTGAATTCCTTGGAGAGGGGGAGTTTAAAAATTGTTTCATTTGGGGGATTGTGTTTTGAGGTGAAAAAGGGGGAAATTGGGGGCAGTTGCTCTCATGTGTGGGCATGAAAATTAATTATTTTTAGGGATTGTGTTTTGGGGTGTAAAAAGGGGAAATTGGGCCAATTTGTCGGAGATGGGGGTATAAAAATATTTAATTTTTAAAAATCTCTTTTACTTGCTTTTAATTTTTTTATTTTTAAAATATCCTTTAATTATTTTTTAATTTTTTTCCAATTACCTTTATTTGTCTTTTTTAAATGATTTAATTTTTTTCAAAATTGTAATTTTAAAAAAATATTTTTTTCCAATTTCCTTAAATGATAATTTATTTTTACAAAAATATTTTAAATATATTTTAAGTTTTTTTAAAAATCTAAATTTAATTTACTTTATTTTCTTAAATTTCTTTCATTTTTTAAAATATTTTAGATTTCCTTTGGTTTTTTGATTTAAATTTTGTTTACTTCATGTTTTTAAATTTTTTTCAGTTTAATTTTTTGTCAATTAATTTCCTTTATTTTTTAAATATAAATTTTGTTTACATTTCCAAGTTATTTTTTTATTTTTAGAATTTTCCTTAATCTTATTTGATTTACTTTTTTAAAAAGATTTCAAATTTCCTTTCATTTTAATTTACATTTTGTTTAGTTTTTTGATTTTTTAAAATTCCTTTCGTTTTCTTCCATTTACTTTTAAAACCAAGATTTTCAATTTCCTTGACTTTTTAAATTTAAACTTTATGTTTTTAATTTTCTTTAATTTACTTTTAAAAAGGTTTTTACGTTTCCTTTCATTTTCGTTAATTTAATTTTTTCCCGAAAGATTTTACATTTCTTTTTTAATTTAAATTTCATTTAATTTATATATTTCCTTTCAATGCCTTTGATTTTTTTTTTAAATTAAGTCTCCTGTAATATTTTAATTTTAAATTTAAATTTCCTTGACTTTTTCTAATTTATTTTAATTTTTATTTCCCTTAATTCCTTTGAATTTAAAAAAAAAATTAAAAACTCCTTTAATTGTTGATTTTTTAAAAAAAAATCCTTTTCTTCAGTTTTTCAAAATTCCCTCTCTTTTTATTTTTTTTTGTCTTCTTAAAATTTTAATTACTTTTAAAATTTTAATTATTTTCTTTTATTTTATGTTAATGTGCTCTTTCCTCCCCCCCCTGCAGCCCCCATGGAGCCCCGCCCCGCCCCGGAGCCGGCTGATGGGGGGAGGGGCCCGGCCGCCACCTGCCCAGGTGAGGGAGGACCCGGGGAGGGGGGGGAGGGGGGGGATTTTTGGGGTGAAACAAGGAGAAAATGGGAAAAAATGGGGGTTGGGAGATGGGGGTGGGTGGGGGTCATGGAGGTCTGGAAGGGGGGGTGGGGCCACCAGGAGATGGTCCCCTATGGAGAACGTCCATCCATGGTGGCCACCAGGAGATGGTCCTCCATGGAGAATGTCCACTTGTGGTGGCCACCAGGAGATAGTCCTCCATGGAGAACATCCATCCATGGTGGGACAATGACCCTGGGAGATGTTCCTCCATGGAGAACGGCCATCCATGGTGGGACAATAACCCACAGGAGATGTTCCTCCTTGGAGAATGTCCATCCGTGGTGGAACAATAACCCACAGGAGATGTTCCTCCTTGGAGAATGTCCATCCGTGGTGGAACAATAACAATCAGGAGATGTTCCTCCTTGGAGAATGTCCATCCGTGGTGGAACAATAACAATCAGGAGATGTTCCTCCTTGAAGAACATCCATCCGTGGTGGAACAGTGACCCTGGGACATGTTCCTCCATGGAGAACATCCATCCGTGGTGGGACAATGATCCTGGGAGATGTTCCTCCATGGAGAACGTCCATCCATGGTGGGACAATAACCCACAGGAGGTGTTCCTCCTGGAGAACGTCCATCCATGGTGGAACAATAACCCACAGGAGATGTTCCTCCTTGGAGAATGTCCATCCGTGGTGGAACAATAACAATCAGGAGATGTTCCTCCTTGAAGAACATCCATCCGTGGTGGAACAATGACCCTGGGAGATGTTCCTCCATGGAGAACGTCCATCCATGGTGGAACAATAACCCACAGGAGATGTTCCTCCTTGGAGAACATCCATCCGTGGTGGAACAATGACCCTGGGAGATGTTCCTCCATGGAGAACATCCATCCGTGGTGGAACAATGACCCACAGGAGATGTTCCTCCCCTCCCCCAGGTCCCCCTCCACCCCCCCGCCGCTTCGTCAACCTCTTGGGCCTCCTGGAAGCATCCCCGTCCCGCAAACGCTACCATTGCACCGACTGCGGCAAGACCTTCGGCCAAAGCTCCAACCTCCTGGAGCACCAGAGGACCCACACGGGCGAACGCCCCTTCACCTGCGTCCAATGCCAGAAGAGCTTCAGCCGAAGCTCCACCTTGGTGGAACATCTCCGCATCCACACCGGGGAGAAACCCTACGCGTGTCCCGTTTGTGCCCGCGCCTTCAGTAGAAGCTCCACCTTGACGGAACATCGTCGGATCCATACTGGAGAAACTCCATATTCTTGTCCGGAATGTGGGAAGACCTTTGGTAGAACTTCCAGTTTGGTCAAACATCTCCGGATCCACACGGGCGAGAAACCCTACGGTTGCGTTCGTTGCGGCAAGACCTTCAGCTTGAGCTCCAACTTGGTCAAACACGAGAGGACCCACACGGGGGACAAACCATTCTCCTGCCCTCAATGCCCCAAACGTTTCAAGAAGAAGACCCATTTGACGTCCCACCAAAGGACCCACACCGGGGAACGACCTTACCGGTGCGGGGAATGCGGGAAAGCGTTCGGTCAAAGTTCGACGCTCATCGAACATCAACGCATCCACACGGGGGAACGGCCCTACCGCTGCGGCGCGTGCGGCAAGAGCTTCTGCGTCAGCTCCAACCTGGTCAAGCACCAACGCATCCACACGGGCGAGAAGCCCTACGGTTGCGGGCGCTGCGGCAAACGCTTCCGCTACAAGCCGCAGTTCACCCGCCACCTCAAGGTCCACCCCGAGGGGGAGGGCGTGGCCACCGGGAGGTCCTGAGAGGCCTTGGAGGAGGAGGAGGTGGACGTCAACGGCGCCGCGGTGTGGTCTACCGTGATGGTTTCTTCATGAGAACCTAAAGATGGAAGGTGGCTGGTGGTGGCCACCGTGGTTGGAGATGGTTGTGGTTCCTGGTGGCATCTGCAGATGGATTGGGGACACTTTGGGGACATTTTGGGGATGTGATGTGGTGGTGGTATCTCCATTACATACTCCATCATCATGGCTTCTTCATAAAGACCCAATAAAGGAACGTAACTCATGGTGGCCACCATGGTTGGACGTGGTTGTGGCGCCTGGTGCTGCTTTGAGATCAACTGGGGACTATTTGGGGATGTGATGGTGGCATCTCCATGACGTGCTCCATCATCATGGCTTCTTCATAAAGACCTGAAGAGTGAACGTGGCTCATGGTGGCCACCACGGTTGGAGATGGTTGTGGTTCCTGGTGGCATCTGCAGATGGATTGGGGGGGACATTTTGGGGACGTGATGTGGTGGTGGCATCTTCATAACTTGCTCCATCATCATGCCTTCTTCATAAAGACCTAAAGAATGGACGTGGCTCATGGTGGCCACCATGGTTGGACGTGGTTGTGGCGCCTGGTGCTGCTTTGAGATCAACTGGGGACTATTTGGGGATGTGATGGTGGCATCTCCATGACGTGCTCCATCATCATGGCTTCTTCATAAAGACCTGAAGAGTGAACGTGGCTCATGGTGGCCACCACGGTTGGAGATGGTTGTGGTTCCTGGTGGCATCTGCAGATGGATTGGGGACACTTTGGGGACATTTTGGGGACGTGATGTGGTGGTGGCATCTCCATAACATGCTCTATCATCATGGCTTCTTCAGAAAGACCTAAAGAATGGACGTGGCTCATGGTGGCCACCATGATTGGAGATGGTTGTGGTTCCTGGTGGCATCTGCAGATGGATTGGGGGGGACATTTTGGGGACGTGATGTGGTGGTGGCATCTTCATAACTTGCTCCATCATCATGGCTTCTTCATAAAGACCTAAAGAATGGACGTGGCTCATGGTGGCCACCATGGTTGGACGTGGTTGTGGCGCCTGGTGCTGCTTTGAGATCAACTGGGGACTATTTGGGGATGTGATGTGGTGGTGGCATCTCCATAACATGCTCCATCATCACGGCTTCTTCATAAAGACCTGAAGAATGAACGTGGCTCATGGTGGCCACCACGGTTGGAGATGGTTGTGGTTCCTGGTGGCATCTGCAGATGGACAGGGGACACTTTGGGGACATTTTGGGGACGTGATGTGGTGGTGGCATCTCCATAACATGCTCCATCATCATGCCTTCTTCATAAAGACCTAAAGAATGGACGTGGCTCATGGTGGCCACCATGGTTGGACGTGGTTGTGGCGCCTGGTGCTGCTTTGAGATCAACTGGGGACTATTTGGGGATGTGATGTGGTGGTGGCATCTCCATGACGTGCTCCATCATCACGGCTTCTTCATAAAGACCTGAAGAATGAACGTGGCTCATGGTGGCCACCACGGTTGGAGATGGTTGTGGTTCCTGGTGGCATCTGCAGATGGACAGGGGACACTTTGGGGACATTTTGGGGACGTGATGTGGTGGTGGCATCTCCATAACATGCTCCATCATCATGGCTTCTTCATAAAGACCTGAAGAGTGAACGTGGCTCATGGTGGCCACCATGATTGGAGATGGTTGTGGTTCCTGGTGGCATCTGCAGATGGACTGGGGACACTTTGGGGACATTTTGGGGATGTGATGTGGTGGTGGCATCTCCATGACATTGTCCATCATCATGGCTTCTTCATAAAGACCCAATAAAGGAACGTGGCTCACGGTGGCCACCATGGTTGTAGATGGTTGTGGCTCCTGTTGGTGCTTTGAGATCAACTGGGGACACTTTGAGGACACTTCGGGGTCACCATGAGGTGGTGGCATCTCCATGACATGGTCCATCATCTTGGCTTCCTCATAAAGACCTAAAGAACAAACGTGGCTCATGGTGGCCACCATGGTTGGACCTGGTGGTGGCTCATGGTGGCACCTGGAGGCGACCTGGGGACACTTTGGGGACACCACGGGGTGGTGGCATCTCCATGATATGGTCCATCATCGTGGCTTCATCAAGACCTGAAGAAGGAACGTGGCTCATGGTGGCCACCATGGTGGCCTGGGAGGGACTGGGGAGGGGACTGGGAGGCACTGGGTGGGCATTGGGGGGCACTGGGAGGACTGGGAGGGGACTGGGGGGCACTGGGAGCACCGGGAGGGTAACTGGGAGATGCTGGGGGGCACTGGGAGGGCACTGAGAGGGTAACTGGGAGATACTGGGGGGCACTGGGAGGGACTGTGGGAACACTGGGAGGGTAACTGGGAGATACTGGGGGGCACTGGGAGGGACTTGGAGACACTGGATGGACTGCGAGATACCGGGGGAGTACTGGGAGCACTGGGAGGGGACTGGGGTGGGCACTGGGAGGGGACTGGGAGGCACTGGGTGGGCATTGGGGGGCACTGGGAGGACTGGGAGGGGACTGGGGGGCACTGGGAGCACCGGGAGGGTAACTGGGAGATGCTGGGGGACACTGGGAGGGCACTGGGGGGCACTGAGAGGGTAACTGGGAGATACTGGGGGACACTGGGAGGGACTGTGGGAGCACTGGGAGGGTAACTGGGAGATACTGGGGGGCACTGGGAGGGACTTGGAGACACTGGATGGACTGCGAGATACCGGGGGAGTACTGGGAGCACTGGGAGGGGACTGGGGTGGGCACTGGGAGGGGACTGGGAGGCACTGGGTGGGCATTGGGGGGCACTGGGAGGACTGGGAGGGGACTGGGGGGCACTGGGAGCACCGGGAGGGTAACTGGGAGATGCTGGGGGACACTGGGAGGGCACTGGGGGGCACTGAGAGGGTAACTGGGAGATACTGGGGGACACTGGGAGGGACTGTGGGAGCACTGGGAGGGTAACTGGGAGATACTGGGGGGCACTGGGAGGGACTTGGAGACACTGGATGGACTGGGAGATACCAGGGGAGTACTGGGAGCACTGGGAGGGGACTGGGAGGGTAACTGGGAGATACTGGGGGGCACTGGGAGGGACTTGGTGACACTGGATGGACTGGGAGATACCGGGGGAGTACTGGGAGCACTGGGAGGGGACTGGGGTGGGCACTGGGAGGGGACTGGGAGGGACTGGGAGGGTAACTGGGAGATACTGGGGGGCACTGGGAGGGACTGTGGGAGCACTGGGAGGGTAACTGGGAGATACTGGGGGGCACTGGGAGGGACTTGGAGACACTGGATGGACTGGGAGATACCGGGGGAGTACTGGGAGCACTGGGAGGGGACTGGGGTGGGCACTGGGAGGGGACTGGGAGGCACTGGGAGGGGACTGGGAGGGCGGCGCCGCAATGCACGCTGGGATACCGGCGGGCCTTCATTCCCCGTCTCTTAGCAACGCCCGGCCCCGCCCCTCCCGCCTCGTTCCCGTCTCCTAGCAGCGCCCGGCCCCGCCCCTCCCGCCCCTCCCCGTCTCCTAGCAGCGCCCGGCCCCGCCCCTCCCGCCCCCTCTCCGTCTCCTAGCAACGCCCGGCCCCGCCCCTCCCGCCTCGTTCCCGTTCGGTCGTCGCGCCTCTGACGCCACTTCCGGCGCGACGGCCGGAGCGAGCGGCCATGGCGGAGGCCGCGGCGGCGGCGGCGGGAGGAGGCCCCGGGCCGGGCCTGGAGGCGTCGGCAGCGGGGGGAGGGGGCAGCCCCGAAAGCGGGAGGCCCCGGGGGGGGAGCTCCGTTGAAGCGGCGGCCGGACGGGCCTCAACGGCGGCTCCGGGGTCCCCCCCAGCCCCCCCGGCCCCGCGGGAGGCGGAGGTGACGGTGGAGATTGGGGAGACTTACCTGTGCCGGCGCGCGGACGGCACCTGGCGTGAGTGGGGGAGGGGCTGGGATCCGTGGGCGCCCCGGACTGGGGGGACTGGGAGTGGGGGAGGGGCTGGGAGCGGTGGGTGCCCCGTAATGGGAGTGGGGGGGGGGGGGCTGGGAGCGGTGTGTGCCCCGCACTGGGGGAACTGGGACTGGGAGAGGGGCTGGGACCAATGGGTGCCCCCGACTGGGACCAGTATCTGTCCTGGACTGGGACAGACTGGGCCCGGGGCGGCTCCCGTCCCGGTGGGACTGGGACAGACTGGGCCCGGGGCGGCTCCCGTCCCGGTGGTGCTTGGGTGAATCTTATCCCAGTGGGACTGGGACCATTGTAGATCCCATCCCAGTGGGACTGGGAGCACTGGGACCAGAGTGGATCCTGTCCCAGTGATGCTGTGGTGGATCCTATCCCAGTGGGACAGGGACAAACTGGGACGGCGTGGATCCTATCCCAGTGGGACTGGGAGCACTGGGACCAGAGTGGATCCTGTCCCAGTGGTGCTGGGGTGGATTCTATCCTAGTGGGACTGGGACAAACTGGGACCAGGGTGGATCCTATCCCCCTGAGACCGGGCCAAACTGGGACCAGGGTGGATCCTATCCCCCTGAGACTGGGCCAAACTGGGACCAGGGTGGATCCTATCCCCCTGAGACCGGGCCAAACTGGGACCAGGGTGGATCCTATCCCAGTGGGACTGGGACAAACTGGGACCAGGGTGGATCCTATCCCCCTGAGACTGGGCCAAACTGGGACAAGGGTGGATCCTATCCCCCTGAGACCGGGCCAAACTGGCACCAGTATCAATCCCACCCCACCACGCCTGGGCAGCGAAGCCCCTGCCCCCCCCTCCCCCTCCCAGTCCATACCGGCTGCCTAACTGGTCCCAGTTCCCCCCCAGACTCCGCCGAGGTGATCCAGTCCCGCCTGAATGAGCAGGAAGGTCGCGAGGAATATTACGTCCACTACGTGGGCTGTGAGTACTGGGAGCTACTGGGAAGCTATCCAGGGAGGGTGGGGGGAGGTGGTGCCCCCCTCCCCCTGAGCTCCCAGTGCTCCCAGTTAACCGGCGGCTGGACGAATGGGTGGATAAGAACCGGCTGGCGCTGACGAAGACGCTGAAGGAGGCGGTACAGAAAAGTTCGGAGCAATTCCTGGGCGAACTGGCCGAGCAGCCCGAGCGCAAGATCACCCGGAACCAGAAACGCAAGCACGATGAGATCAACCACGTCCAGAAGGTCCTGGGAGGGACTGGGAGGGACTGGGAGGGGGTTAGAGGGGGATTGGGATGGACTGGGAGGCAGCGGGAGGGACTGGGAGGGGGTTAGAGGGGGATTGGGATGGACTGGGAGGCAGCGGGAGGGACTGGGAGGGGGTTAGAGGGGGATTGGGAGGGGACTGGGAGGCAGCGGGAGGGACTGGGAGGGGGTTAGAGGGGGATTGGGAAGGACTGGGAGGCAGCGGGAGGGACTGGGAGGGGGTTAGAGGGGCACTGGGTGGGACTGGGGGCACTGGGGGTTTTAGAGGGGGACTGGGAGGGTGTTAGAGGGGGACAGGGAAGGACTGGGAGGCAGCGGGAGGGACGGGGAGGGGGTTAGAGGGGGATTGGGATGGACTGGGAGGCAGCGGGAGGGACTGGGAGGGGATTAGAGGGGATTGGGAAGGACTGGGAGGCAGCGGGAGGGACTGGGAGGGGGTTAGAGCGGGATTGGGATGGACTGGGAGGGGGTTAGAGGGGGATTGGGAAGGACTGGGAGGGGGTTAGAGGGGGATTGGGAAGGACTGGGAGGCAGTGGGAGGGACTGGGAGGGGGTTAGAGGGGGATTGGGATGGACTGGGAGGCAGCGGGAGGGACTGGGAGGGGGTTAGAGGGGGATTGGGAAGGACTGGGAGGCAGCGGGAGGGACTGGGAGGGGGTTAGAGGGGGATTGGGAGGGACTGGGAGGCAGCGGGAGGGACTGGGAGGGGGTTAGAGGGGCACTGGGTGGGACTGGGGGGCAACTGGGGGGTTTTAGAGGGGGACTGGGAGGGTGTTAGAGGGGGACAGGGAAGGACTGGGAGGCAGCGGGAGGGACTGGGAGGGGGTTAGAGGGGGATTGGGATGGACTGGGAGGCAGCGGGAGGGACTGGGAGGGGGTTAGAGGGGGATTGGGAAGGACTGGGAGGCAGCGGGAGGGACTGGGAGGGGGTTAGAGGGGGATTGGGAAGGACTGGGAGGCAGCGGGAGGGACTGGGAGGGGGTTAGAGCGGGATTGGGATGGACTGGGAGGCAGCGGGAGGGACTGGGAGGGGGTTAGAGGGGGATTGGGAAGGACTGGGAGGGGGTTAGAGGGGGATTGGGATGGACTGGGAGGCAGCGGGAGGGACTGGGAGGGGGTTAGAGGGGGATTGGGATGGACTGGGAGGCAGCGGGAGGGACTGGGAGGGGGTTAGAGCGGGATTGGGATGGACTGGGAGGCAGCGGGAGGGACTGGGAGGGGGTTAGAGGGGGATTGGGAAGGACTGGGAGGGGGTTAGAGGGGGATTGGGAAGGACTGGGAGGCAGCGGGAGGGACTGGGAGGGGGTTAGATGGGGATTGGGAAGGACTGGAGGCAGCGGGAGGGACTGGGAGGGGGTTAGAGCGGATTGGGATGGACTGGGAGGCAGCGGGAGGGACTGGGAGGGGGTTAGAGGGGGATTGGGAAGGACTGGGAGGGGGTTAGAGGGGGATTGGGAAGGACTGGGGAGGCAGCGGGAGGGACTGGGAGGGGGGTTAGAGCGGGATTGGATGGACTGGGAGGCAGCGGGAGGGACTGGGAGGGGGTTAGAGGGGGATTGGGAAGGACTGGGAGGGGGGTTAGAGGGGGATTGGGAAGGACTGGGAGGCAGCGGGAGGGACTGGGAGGGGTTAGAGGGGGATTGGGAAGGACTGGGAGGCAGCGGGAGGGACTGGGAGGGGGTTAGAGGGGGATTGGGATGGACTGGGAGGCAGCGGGAGGGACTGGGAGGGGGTTAGAGGGGATTGGGAAGGACTGGGAGGCAGCGGGAGGGACTGGGAGGGGGTTAGAGGGGGATTGGGATGGACTGGGAGGCAGCGGGAGGGACTGGGAGGGGGTTAGAGGGGGATTGGGAAGGACTGGGAGGCAGCGGGAGGGACTGGGAGGGGGTTAGAGGGGGATTGGGATGGACTGGGAGGCAGCGGGAGGGACTGGGAGGGGGTTAGAGGGGGATTGGGAAGGACTGGGAGGCAGCGGGAGGGACTGGGAGGGGGTTAGAGGGGGATTGGGAAGGACTGGGAGGCAGCGGGAGGGACTGGGAGGGGGTTAGAGGGGCACTGGGCGGGACTGGGAGGGTGTTAGAGGGGGACAGGGAAGGACTGGGAGGGGGTTAGAGGGGGATTGGGATGGACTGGGAGGCAGCGGGAGGGACTGGGAGGGGGTTAGAGGGGGATTGGGATGGACTGGGAGGCAGCGGGAGGGACTGGGAGGGGGTTAGAGGGGCACTGGGTGGGACTGGGGGGCACTGGGGGGTTTTAGAGGGGGACTGGGAGGGTGTTAGAGGGGGACAGGGAAGGACTGGGAGGCAGTGGGAGGGACTGGGAGGGGGTTAGAGGGGGATTGGGATGGACTGGGAGGCAGCGGGAGGGACTGGGAGGGGGTTAGAGGGGGATTGGGAAGGACTGGGAGGCAGCGGGAGGGACTGGGAGGGGGTTAGAGGGGGATTGGGATGGACTGGGAGGCAGCGGGAGGGACTGGGAGGGGGTTAGAGGGGCACTGGGTGGCACTGGGGGGGTGTTAGAGGGGGACTGGGAGGGACTGGGAGGGGGTTAGAGGGTGACTGGGGGGCACTGGGCGGCACTGGGCGGCACTGGGCGGGGGTTAGAGGGGGACTGGAAGCACTGGGGGGGACTGGGAGGGTGTTAGAGGGGGACTGGGGGGACTGGGAGGGGGTTAGAGGGGGATTGGGATGGACTGGGAGGCAGCAGGAGGGACTGGGAGGGGGTTAGAGGGGCACTGGGCGGGACTGGGGGGCACTGGGTGGCACTGGGAGGGTGTTAGAGGGGGACTGGGGGGCACTGGGCGGCACTGGGCAGGGGTTAGAGGGGGACAGGGTGGGGGTTAGAGGGGGACTGGGAAGCACTGGGGGGGGACTGGGAGGGTGTTAGAGGGGGACTACGAGGGGGTTATAGGGGGACTGGGAAGCACTGGGGGGGACTGGGAGGGGGTTAGAGGGGGATTGGAAAGGACTGGGAGGCAGCGGGAGGGGACTGGGAGGGGGTTAGAGGGTGACTGGGGGGCACTGGGGGGGGTGTTAGAGGGGGACTGGGAGGGTGTCAGAGGGGGACTGGGAAGGACTGGGAGGGAGCGGGAGGGACTGGGAGGGGGTTAGAGGGTGACTGGGGGGCACTGGGCGGCACTGGGCAGGGGTTAGAGGGGGACTGGGCTGGGGTTAGAGGGGGACTGGGAGGGACTGGGGGGGACTGGGAGGGATTGGCGGGACTGGGAGGGGGTTAGAGGAGGACTGGGAAGCACTGGGGGGGACTGGGAGGGGGTTAGAGGGGCACTGGGAAGCACTGGGGGGGACTGGGAGGGGGTTAGAGGGGGACTGGGAGGCATCGGGAGGGACTGGGAGGGTGTTGGAGGGGGACTGGTAGGGACTGGGAAGCACTGGGAGGATGTTGGAGGGCACTGGGAGGGTGTTCGGGGTGGCTGGAGGGCACTGGCAGGGACTGGGAGGCACTGGGTGGGACTGGGGGAATTACTAGAGCCCCTGAAGAGTTTGACTGGGCCCTACTGGTTGGGTTGTTACTGGTCCTTACTGGTCCGTACTGGGTGTGCCCCCCCCCCCCCCCCCAGACCTATGCCGAGATGGATCCCACCC